>NW_006239111.1:1091145-1104977 GCF_000226075.1 Solanum tuberosum | reverse complement strand
TGTGTGATCCTACCAGTACACTGTGGTTGTGTAGTGACACTGCACTTGATCTTATTTTTGTTGAGTACATGGCATCTTCAGGCGGCTATTGACATACCTCATCTAGAAGATCAGTGATCGTTCGAATTCAAGGGTGAGACAATTATTCCAGGCTTCCATGAGTTCTCCTTTATGTATGTCCACATTTTGGACTTAGAGTTTCTAGTTAGTTATTAGTGCATTAGTTTAGGGTTGTAACCCTTCTTGTTTAGACTTTTGATTCGTTGTTAGATGTTTTGGTACATTGACTTTCAGGTTCTAGGTGTATTTTCCGCATTGTTTAGTTGTTATATCTTTTGGAAGTTTATGAGAAATTCAGTCTTTAGCTATTTAACTTGCTTCTATAACTTAAATGATTTAGTTTTTGGTTTAGTTCTTTGGTATTGGGTTGTAGTAGTGGTGCTCCCACTGGAGGGTTAGTGTGGGTGCCAATTACGATGGTCTGGGTCGTGACAAAGTTGGTATTAGAGCCTAGGTTCGTTGATGTCAATGTACCAAAACAAGTCTAGTAGAGTCTTGCGGAATGGTACAGAGATGTATGTACTTTTCTTTGAGAGGCTATAGGACTTTAGGAGATCTCTCTATTTTTCTCTTTTCTCCTTTCGTGCTATAACTTGATTCCAATTTGTATTTATCGACTCAAATTGGTATCTAACCTCCTTCACTCTTCTTTCCGCAAATGGTTAATACTAGATTCAACGGCGTCAGGCCCGTAGCTTTCGTTAATGCTCCAGCTAAGGAATATGTAGTGAGAGGTTGCGGTCGAGGCACGGGTAGAGGAAGATCTAGGGGTAGAGGACGTGGAAGAGTTGAGCATGCGGGGGATGGAGCTCCTATTGAGAATGCTCCTATAAATGAGAACCCTTTTGTGCATCAAGAAGTGATACAGGAGAATGTTGACGCTGAGGATGTTGAGAATGTTGAGGATGTTGGACAATAGGAATAGGTGCAGGCTGGGACTGCAGGTGTCCCTCCCTTAGACCAAGTATTGGCTCAGCATATCATGTCGTTTTTGAAGGGATTGGTTGGTCCTGGAGTGCTTCTCTTTGTTCAAGCAGCTCAGGCTCCCACCCGTCCCCCTATTGCTAACACTGCCCCCAAGACGGTTGGAATGGAAGGTAATGATGCTTTCTTCCGTCCTTTGTTGGGTTATGTTATGTAGCGACCTTAAAAATGAACTCGTGAAACTAGAGCCTCGTGTGTTGGTATATAGTTGGTAATCTTGTACTAATGATTAAAAATGGTGTTAGAGGTCAGTTTGGTTGTGTTGGAGGTCAAACGTCAAGAGACGTCCACGACGTCCGGAAACTAGTCTTGTGTGTACTAGTGTGTTGTCCTTGATTTGGTGAGTTGTTTGGAGTCAAAAATCAGTGGAAGTGACCCTAGTGTCTAGATGAGCATGTTTAAGGTCAAAACTCCCGGGTACGACTCCCCAAGGACCACCTAAGGGTCCTTGAAGAGGACCCATATGCTGACCTAAAAGCTGTCAAAACCAGCAGCCATCCACGACCCCCAGTGACAGGCCGTCAATGGATTGACGGGGTGTGGATTGGCTTCGTGAGTTGAGACTTAGTCTCCTCACCAAAGAATCCCAAACTCCCTCTCTGAACCTTTTGACGAGCAGCTAGGACGGGCCGTCAATCCATCCACGGTCCGTGGATGGTGGCCGTCAATTGGCATTGTGTTGCTGTCGAAAAATCTGCCAAGCCAAAGGTGGTTTGGTAAATTCTACCCTTGGCCAATTAAATGCATGGACGGTTGTTTTAACTTATCTTAGGTATTTTAAAGGTATTAAAGCATTTAAAAGGTATTTTTGAATTCATTCTTCAAATTAAAACTCCCAAAGACTTTCTCTCTCTTAAGTTCTCTCAAGTTCAAGGAAGAAGAAGGTGGAGAGCCAGGGTTTCAAATTGAGGGTTCCTTCCACCAAATTTTGTTGGGATTTTATCAACTAAGGTATGGTGGCTCTTTATCTAAAGCTAGTTTTCGCTTTAGAGCCAATCTCAAATGAATTTTAAGGTTTCCAAAAGTTATGAAAAGCTTGTTTCTCAATTCTCTCAAGGGTTCTTGCATGAAAATTGTTTAATGATTAAATATGATGCTATTAATGTTTGATTGAAGGTTTTTAAATGAAAAACTCTATGAACCCCTGTGTTCCACAAAACCCTAGAATTTGCTTATGAAGTGGGTCTTTTGCTTAAAATCCAAAGTTTATGAAATTCTATTTGAATTGGATTGTATGGGTGACTCTTATGATTTTATATATCTATATAAGATGAATTGTTGATGTATGGATGAATTGAGAGTTGTGGCCTTACGGGCAAGTTATGGATGAATTGTGTTGTGGTAAGTAAAATGGTGGGGACTTGAATGTTGTTGAATATGCCTTTAGAGGATGGTAAGTTGGCTTAATCTCATATTATTGATATAATTGTTCTTGTTTGGTTTGATCCACTTATGGTGGAGGTGTTTAATTATGGAATATATTATGGACATGGCCTTGAAGACATTATCTATTGAATTAAAGTGTTAGCAAGTTATGAAGTGTTATTGTACTATGTGAAGGTATAAATGTGAAGGTATTCTTATGGACATAAGGTGATCTTGTATAAAGTGTTATTGCATTATGATTGAAAGTGTGATCTCTTTTAATGTTCATATATGTGATGATGTTAGACTATGAAGAGTCTCTATATGGTAATGTTGTGGCTTGCTTGGTAGACTTAGATGTCCCTTCTTGTTACATGAAAGCTTATGGAATGAGTGAATGTCTAGGATCACTAGACCTAAGCATGGTGCCCTTTCTATGAATGATAAAAGAGGACTTCTAGGCTAAGCCTTGAATCGGTAGACCTAAGCATGGTGTCCTTTTATAAGTCTAGACTCCTAAGTTAATGAAAAACCTTGAAGTGGTGGAACTTAGGGTGATGACCTTCTTCTTGTGTGAAATGATAGACTTAGAGTTGGTGGACCAGAACGGTAGAAAACCTTCTCTAAGAAAGTCAATGAGCTATCCTTTTGAACCTTGATCGGTAGATCCTTGTGGTGCCCTTCTTGGTAGAAGTACTATGGGTCGGCTAGACTTAGTGATGAAGCCCTCTCTAGTACATACCTATGAATGAAATTACTCTATGGGAATTAAGGCTAAGCACCGACTGGATATGGTTAAGAAGGTAGCCCTCTCCGAGTATGAGGTTAGGGTACAATGAACTTCTTTGGATATCCCCTAAACCATGTGCCTATATGGGTTTGTCATTAGTTCTACCCTTGGCAAGTAGAACACTTTCCACGGAGTAGGGTAGACTCCGAATTCCATGCCTAGCTAGTATCGTCTATGTCGGTTAATGCCTATCTCCCATCATGTGGGATGTGCACTCTAGTTATTGGATAGGTTATACAAAATGTAGGTGGTAGTATGGGATGTTATCTACACATGGCACGAGTAGGCCTAAAAGATGCTAAAGTGAGTTCCCTAAGTCTAAATAAGTATTACGTGAAAGTCCCCTAATTGCTTGAATGTCTCCTAAAATGGTGTAATAAAGAATGTTGACTTAGCATCTTGTATATGAAGAGGTTGTATGGGTGGTCACTTCATGTCTCACTTAAGTGTGGCTTTGGGTGACTTGAGATAGAGGTTTCAAGATGATGAAAGGACCTACTTGACTATTATGTTTATGTGTTGTACATTGGTACTAGTTGAGTATGTCTATTATGTGGGTATTGTCTTATATGTGGATGATGACTTGAAATGTGTCTCTTATACTTGTGTTATGAAGGTTTTATAAAAAAATGGAATGAAAGCATTTATTTCAAATAAATGTCCGTTTTAGCATGATTTGCATAGTCATCATACTTAGTACTTAATTGTGCTAATTCCATATTTTCTCTATTTTCTACAAGTGTAGGTTTCGGCAAGTGAGCGGGTTCTATAGTAAGCTTGTGATTTGAAGTTCTTCCAAGATCTTGTGGTATGTCCTCATATGTCGAGGACAAGACTTTTCTATTCTAGTTTTATCATAAGGTTCTTGTAACAGACTTAATAGACTTCTTTCATTGAAAAGGGTCGTGTCCCTAGTATGTTTTCAGGTTTATGTCTAAGATGGCTAAGAGACTTAGTATTCCGCTTGTGTACTTTTTAAAGATGTTTTTAAAAGTGACCTTTGAGACTTATGGATTTTGTTTTAAAGAATTTTTAATTTCGCACTATTTTACATATTTAATGTGATGAATGCTTAGGGCTTGTATAAGACCTTCGAGAGGTCAAATACGCATGTTACGACTTGGGGGTGCTCTCGGGTCGTGACATGTTATGACTGGTAATGAGTATGAAATGTTGACTAAGTTTTTGAAACTAAAGCCTCATGTGTTTCTTGGATCTTAGAATGAGGATGCTTATGAGTTTATCTTAGACTGTTATGAGAGGTTTCATAAGTTGGGAATTGTCCATCAACATGGGGTTGAGTTCATGACTTTTCAGATTCAAGGTGAGGCTAAGCAGTGGTGGAGAGCTTATATAGAATGAAGATCTTCAACTTTACCTCCACTTACTTGGACCCAATTTCATGCTCTGTTTCTAGAGAAATATGTGCCTAGGACTTTGAGGGATCGCAAGAAGGATGAGTTCATGGCTTTGGAGCAAGGTGGTATGTATGTGGCTGCTTATGAGGCCAAGTTTCATGCCTTGTCTAGATATGCTACTCAATTGGTAACTACTGAGGAAGAGAGAATCCGGTTGTTTATTAGGGGACTAAATCCTGAGTTGCAGGTATTGTCTGTTCACATGACCTCTGCAGGGAGGAGCTTTAATGAGGTAACGAACTTTGTTAAGAAAGTGGAGGGGGTCAGGCGAGACGGTCAGGCCAAGGCATTGGCTAAAAGGGCCAAGAACTCGGGTAACTTTCAAGGTTCTTACGCTAGGGGTTCTGGAAGGCCAACGCTTGCAGCCAAGCCAATTCAGTCCATTATGCCCGCCTCTAAAGGTAATTACTCGGGAACTCCACCTCATAATTTGATATATGATAGCCAGGGAGTCGCGCCTTCAGCGGGCAGCAGACCATCTTTTGATCGTACTTGTTACAACTGTGGAGAACCTGGGCATATAAGGAAAGATTGTCCCATTCACGCATGATGAAGTCCACGCAGCAGTAGACTAGAGCAGTGGTACCCGTGGGAAATGGTAATAATGGTCGAGGGTGTCCACAAGGTGGGCCAGAAGGTAATCTGCGAGGCCGTGAGGGTAGAGGAAATGGTAACGCATGCAGGGGTAACATGCAACCAGGCAGGGAAGTGGTTCGACATGATGATAGAGCTCAGTGTTACTCCTTTATGGGCAAGAATGAGGCAGAGGCATCTAACGCGGTGATCACAGATACTATTTTTGTCTGTGACCGGATGGCTAATGTGTTATTTGATCCGGGTTCTACTTATTCTTATGTATCCGTGCAATTTACCTCATAGTTTGATGTGATTTGTGATGTACTTGATGCCCCTATCCATGTTTTTACCCTAGTTGGAGAGTTAGTCATAGTCACCTATGTCTATCGTGCTTGTCCTATTTTGTTTATGGGTTTTCAGACTTTGGGCTGATTTAGTGATTTTGGATATGACTGACTTTGATATTATCTTAGACATGACTTGGTTGTCCCCCTATTATGTTGTGCTTAATTGTAATACTAAGTTTGTAACTCTAGAAATTCCGAGAAGGGAAAAATTAGAGTGGGAAGGGGTGTACAAGCCTAAGTAAGCTAAGATCATCTCCTCCATTCTGGCTAGGAAACTGGTAGAGCAAGGTTGTTTAGCTTATTTGGCTCATATTCGAGATTTTGAGGTTAAGTCTCCATCTATTGAGTCTATTCATGTGTTGTCATAATTTAGAGAAGTGTTTCCTACTGATTTGCTTGGTATGCCTCCAAATATAGATATAGATTTTTGTATTGATTTGGAACCTGGTACCCGCCCTATTTCTACCCCTCCATATCGCATGGCTCCGGTGGAATTAAGAGAGCTTAAGGCTCAAATCAAAGAGCTTCTTGATAAGGGATTTATTCAACCTAGTGCTTCTCCATGGGGTGCCCCAGTTTTATTTGTTAAGAAAAAAAATGGTAATATGAAAATGTGTATAGATTACCGGCAATTGAATATGGTAATTATTCGAAACAAGTATCCTTTGCCTCGAATAGATGATCTTTTCGGCCAATTGCAAGGTGCATCAGTTTTCTCCAAGATTGATCTAAGGTCTGGCTACCATCAATTGAAAATTAGGCCTGAGGATGTGCCCAAGACGGCGTTTAGGACTCGCTATGGGCACTATAAGTTCCTAGTTATGTCTTTTGGTTTGACTAATGCGCCTGCAGTTTTCATGAGTTTGATGAATGGGGTGTTCAAACCATTTCTTGATTCATTTGTTATAGTCTTTATTGATGACATTTTGGTCTATTCAAAAAGCGAGGTAGCATACCGACCATCTTCGTATTGTTCTAGGTGTTCTTCAGAAACAAAGGTTGTATGCAAAATTTTCTTAGTGTGAATTTTGGTTGACTTCTATTGCATTTTTGGGAAATGTAGTTTCAAAAGAAGGGATAATGGTAGATCCTCAAAAGATCGAGGTGGTTAAAAATTGGATTCAGCCTAGCTCTGTGACGGTAGTTAGGATCTTTGTGGGGATCGCTAGCTACTATCGTTGATTTGTGAAGAACTTTGCTTCTATTTCCACTCACTTGACAAATTTGACCAAAAAGGAGATAGCATTTGAATGGACTTAAAAATGTGAGGATAACTTTCAAAAGCTCAATACTCTTTTGACCACCGCACCTATTCTAGCATTATCAGTTAAAGGTAAGGATTTTATTGTTTATTATGATGCTTCACATTCTAGTTTGGGTGTTGTGTTGATGCAGGATAAGAATGTTATAGCTTATGCATCGCGTCAATTGAAGGTGCATGAGAGGAATTATATAACACATGATTTAGAGTTGGAAGTGGTAGTGTTTGCTCATAGGATCTAGCGGCATTATCTTTATGGTGTTAAGTGTGAGGTGTTTACTGATCATCGTAGTTTGCAGCATGTATTCACTCAAAAGGATCTGAATTTAAGACAACAAAGGTGGATGAAGTTACTCAAGGATTATGATGTGACCATTCAATACCATTTGGGTAAGTCTAATGTTTTGGCAGACACTTTGAGTCCAAAAGAGGTGAGTATGGGTAGTTTAGCTTGCTTGAGTGTAAACAAGTGACCTTTGACTAAGGAAATTCAGACCTTGGAGTCTAAATTCATGCGGTTGAGCATCTCAGAAAAAGGTGGGGTGTTAGCTAGCATTGAAGTTGGGCCACGTTCATTGAAGAGATCAAGGCCAAACAATTTGAGGATGAAAATTTGAATGAGCTTAAAAAGAAGATCGCAATTGGTAAGGCACAAGACACCACTCTTGATGCGGAAGGTGTGCTCAGTTTTAAAGGAAGGATTTGTGTTCCTCGAGTTGATGACTTGATTCAAAATTTGTTGACAAAATCCTATGGTTCGCGATATTCTATTCATCCTGGTATCACCAAGATGTACCGAGATTTGAAGTGAATTTATTAGTGGCCGGGTATCAAGAAAGACATAATGGAGTTTGTGGCTAAGTGTCAAAATTTACAACAAGTAAAATATGAACATCAAAGGCCGGCGGGCTTGCTTTAAAGAATGCCAATTTCGGAATGGAAGTGGGAAAGGATAGCCATGGATTTCATGGTTGGTCTTCCCAAGACTTTGGGGAAGTTTGATTCTATTTGGGTAGTGATTAACATATTGACTAAGTTAGCCCATTTTATTCCGGTTAGAATGGATTATAATGCTGAGCAATAAGCTAAAGTTTATGTGAAAGAGATAGTGAGGTTGAATGGAGTGCCCCTTTCTATCATCTCAGACCGTGGTACCCAATTTACATCAAAGTTTTGGAGGAAGTTACATGATAAATTAGGAACACAACTCACTTTTAGTACAACCTTCCATCCACAGACAGATGGGCAGTCAGAGAGGACTATTCAAGTGTTAGAAGACATGTTGAGGGCATGTGTGATTTATTTTGGAGGGCATTGGGATAAGTTCCTACCTTTGTGTGAATTATCCTATAACAATAGTTATCACTCCAACATAGATATGGTACCATTTGAGGCACTCTATGGAAAGGGATAGCAATCACCCATAGGATGGTTTGAGGCTGGAGATGTGAAACCATTGGGGGTCGATTTAGTGAAGGATTCTCAAGATAAGGTGAGGAGTATTCAATCTAAGCTTCTAGCTGCCCAAAGTAGACAGAAGAAATATGCATACCATAAGGTAAGAAATATGGCATTTCAGACTGGTGAGAATGTTCTTCTTAAGGTATCACCCACGAAAGGGGTGATGAGATTTGATAAGAAGGACAAGCTAAGTTTGCGATACATTGGTCCCTTTGAGGTCCTTGAATGTGTAGGACCGGTAGCGTATAGATTGGCTCTACCTCCTAACCTATCGGGAGTTCATCCGATATTTCATGTGTCCATGTTGAAGAGATACCATGTTGACAGGGATTACATTATTAAATGGGACTCAATTGTGCTAGACAAAGACCTCCAATGTGAGGAGGAACCAGTTGCAATTCTTGATCATAATGTGCGTAAGTTGAGGACCAAGGAGATTAAGTCTGTGAAAGTTCAATGGAAGCATCGTCTAATTGCGGAAGCTACTTGGGAAATCGAGAGGACCATGCGAGACAAGTATCCCCCATTGTTCGTTGATTCAGGTACTACTTCATTCCTTCCTTAGCCTATTTTCCTAAGTTTGTCACTCAGGGACGAGTGATGGGTAAATTGGTAGCTATTGTAACAACCGGGTTCAATCGTTATAGAAAAGCCAACGGGAAATTTTTTTGGTAGTAACTTGGAATTTCCCAACCTAGTCCAGATTTGGATGATATCACAGTCGTTAAGGTGTGGGGAAATCTGGTAATAATTTGGTGATTCAATTATTATTTTGATTACATGAGTAGATAGCTAATGCGTTAAGGAATCCGTACGACTGTACGAAATTGAATTCGGGTGAGTAGAACTTCTGGAATCGATCTTAGCATGAACAGTATTTTCTGAGCGTCATTGGTTAAAGGTGTGTTGTGAAATGGGGGTCTTGGATTTATTAAAATAGCTCATTGTTTCTTGCAAGCCACTTTGGCGGTGATTTTGGTCGGTCTGGCAGGGCTGCTGCAGTGGGGTGAGGACGGCTATGGCGGGTTCGACGCGACTTAATTCGTTAATAAACCCCAAAAATGTCTTTATTCTGTACTTTTCAACTTTGAGAGCTAGGAGATGACCCCATATGAGTTCTTGACCCTTTTTCACCATTCTTGGGGCTAAAGGTAAGGTTTTAACTTCCCAAATCCATTTTTTGATCCGTAGAACGTAATTTAATGGATAAATATTGATGCGGGAGAGTTTTGATCTAGAATCTACGAAGGAAACAACCCTAATTTGGATAATTGGGATCATGGGTTTGATCTAGGGTTCATAGAATTGTTAGTAATTTAGGTAATTAGTGATTGTTTATTGATGCCCGTATTACATTGATTGTTTGTAGACCAAGAACAAACGGAACAATTCGGAAAGGAAAGGATCAAGTTTCTTAGTGTTTCAAGCTTGTTTCAAGGTAGGTGATGGTTGTGATTCTATGATTGCGTGATTTATGTTTGTTCTTGCTTCATTATGATACATGTATGTATGCGAATGTTGCATTATTGATCACATTAATTGTAAATGACGATATATGAATGATGAATGCCATGAATCATGACTCGATTATATGATTATGAGAATGTACTTGTGTTTTTTATTGTGGTGTGTTGAATGGATCGGTTGCCACGTTCCGGCATAATTAATTGGGATCGGGTGCCACGTTCCGGCATATATATGGGATCGGTTTCCACGTTTCGGCATAACTATTGGATCGGGTACCATGTTCCAGTATGTTAACTGTTTCGGTTTGGGTTCCATGAGAGGACCAACAACTTGTCATAATTTTGTATCTTGAGAAATGTGAAGTTGTTTGTGGTTCGTAAATGTTGATAATATTGTATATGTTCGATATATGCATGTGATTATATTGTTGTAATGACTTCCTTCTGTTACACTTAGTGGGATAGTCGGGTGATACTACCAGTACACTGTGGTTGTGTAGTGATACTGCACTTGATCTTATTTTTGTTGAGGACAGGGCATCTTCAGGCGGTTATTGATAGACCTAATCTAGAATATCAGTGATTGTTCGAATTCAAGGGTGAGTCAATTCTTCCGAGCTGCCATGAGTTCTCATTTCGTGTATGTCCACATTTTGGACTTAGACTTTTTAGTTAGTTATTAGTGCAATAGTTTGGGGTTGTAACCCTTCTTATTTAGACTTTTGGTTCATTGTTAGATGTTTTGGTACATTGACTTTCATGTTCTATGTGTATTTTTCGCATTGTTTAGTTGTTAGATCTTTTGGAAGTTTATGGAAACTTTAGTCTTTAGCTATTTAACTTGCCTTCGTAACTTAAATACTTTAATTTTTGGTTTAGTTGCTTGGTATTGGGTTGTAGTAGTGGTTCTTCCACCGGAGAGTTAGTGTGGTTGCCAATCACAATGGTCTGGGTTGTGACATTTCACAACACACGTTCACCCCATGACACTCAGAAAATACCCATTCACGCTGAGATCAATTTCAGGAGTTCTACTCACCCGAATTCAATTATGTAAAGTCATACGGGTTTCTTAACATCATATCTATCTACTCATATGATCATAATCATAATTATATCTGTCATTTTTATCATATTTCTCTACACTTTACCGACTTCCGATTTCGTCCAAATCTAGACTATGTTAGGAAATTTCAAGTTACTACCAAAAGGTTTTCTGACCTAATTCTTTCTCCATTGGCTTTTTCCTAATAACGGAATCAGGTCATTACGATAGATACAAATTAAGCCATCACTCGTCCCCGATTGATCAACTATGAAAGACTGGCTACAGTAAGGGTAAAGTAGTACATGAATCGCTGAACAACTTGGGATACTTGTCTGGCATATCCTTAGCTTCCAGACATCGCCATCAAGAATTTCAACCGGTTCATCCTCATACAGAAGGTCTTGTTTAACAACACTGAGTTTAACTTTATGATATAATCTCCAACCCCAAACCAACTAATTGAATACCTACACATCCTTCCATACAATGCCTCAATGAAGTCATCATAATAATCGAGTGATAATTATTGTTGTATGTACACTTAACTAACAAAAAAGATATTCCCAATAACCACCAAAGTTGATCGTACACATGTCTGCAACATGTTATCAAGAACTTTGACACAAATATTAGGACGAATCCTTTCTCACGTACCCATGATAAAATTCTAAATCAATACTCGCTACAATTAACGGTGCACTTGGACCAACCAACACACACTCATAATGCCCCAACAATCATAATCCTTATTAACATCTCCATCTCACAACATAAATTCCCATGAGCTTAAGTTATAAACATTTGATCTTTAGACATCAAATACTCATCGATGGATATGCCCAAACATACAAACCTTCTAACAACACAACTGAACTTACTTGGCTCAACTCAACTCAACTCAACTCAACATAACTGAACTCATTTCAATATAAAGCAGTTTAAAATAAGTGCAATATAAAGAAAAGTTGTTTAAAACATGATGTCAACTCTGTGTGTATGCAAAAATACATTTAACTCTGAGATGTATGTAAAAATACAAATAAACTGTGTATTTAAGAATACAATTAGTTATGTGGGATTTTCTCTAACCGACAACCATAACATAAGAACTATTGTGATGATACAACGTTTTGCCTCACGCTGTCAGGGCAGTCCTATACCTTGCCGAGGGTATAGAACCTGAACTACTAAGTTGATCCACTAGTCTATGCTAAAAATCACTAAAGGAATCATCTAAAAAGTATGACCCTTTTCTACCCATGATGGCTACATGGTTTATGGGAGTTGTGAGTTGTCTGAACTCTCCCCCATATCGGTGCTCAATACTACTCCCAAATATGATATTAGCTCTTATGTTTAAAACATACTTCTTTCTGTGATTTGATATTAGTGCTCAAAAACTTAGCTCAAAGGCTATCTTGGAAATCAAAGTTTCCTCTCTTACTTCATTTAGAAAGCGATTACTCTTTTCTGAAAACTAGCCCAGATGCTCTTTGGAAGTGAGGTTTCCTTTCTTGTTTAAATTTAAAAAGATTTTAAACCCTTTTGGAATACATAGTCCCCATATACTTTTGAAGAAATGAACTTCAAACTTTACTCTTTAATCTTTACTCAACTTGATCTTTAAGTCTTAAAACAAAGTTAAAAAATTTGGAAAAGACTTTTGGAAAACTCTAAGAACTTCTCTTGATTTGACTCTTACTTTTCTTGACTTTGATCTTAACTTTCCTTGAATTGAATTATGGATTCAAGGTTCATGATCTCATGTTTATGGATGATTTCATGTTGTTTAGATGTACCTTAGAGTGTTGGAACCAACTAGAAAACATAGGTACATTGATAAGGAACAAGTACTAAAAGGTGGGAAAGAAATGGGAAAGACTAGCGTCCCTGGAGCTCTGAGAGGCGCGGGGCGCCAGAGGGCAAAGGGAATAGACTGCCCTGGGGCACACTGGCTAGTGTGGCACCCAAAGGGTGAAAGTTCAAAGCCCTCTTTGGGGCGCGCTGGCTGGCGCGACACCCCACCCCTATACCCAGATATTTGACGACTTTTCTTGCTCGTTTTTCATCCGTAAACCCTCTAAATATCAATGGTTATTTCCCCAAAAACATAGAATCATTTGTACTCTCAATATACATCAGATTCTACTCATAAAACACAACTAACAACATGAATCAATCTCAAGAAAACTCAAAAAACACAACCCACAAGAATTCAAATGAATTTCATCAAGAACTCAAGGCTTTACTTTCAAATCTAATAACTTTGCTGAAATTGAATCATGATTGGCGCGTGGGTGAACTAACCCAATGCTATGTGATATCACATACCTGCTAGGGATCGGCCCCGACGAAATCCACAAGCTTAACTCGACGATCTTGACGAATCTTGCTTCTCTTCTCATTTCTCCTCTTCTTTTCTCTTTTCTCCAAGCCCTAGTGTATTTTGATAAAAACGTAAACTGATCTAATTCTGATTGGACCCTAACTTAATTACCAAAAATGAAATAAAATAATTGGACAAGGAAAAGACCTACCCTTTAAAAATTTGGATTGGACTTTCCTTATTCCAACAGCCCAACTTCCAAAGGGCATAACTCACTCATACGAACTCGGAATGACGCAAACTTCCCGGCGTTGAAAAGATCATTCCAAGAGATTTACTACCATATCTAAAAGTAACTCTAAATCATCCTGAGCTAGAAGTTATGGCCATTTAAATTTGGCCAAAACTCAACTTATTATAAATTAACTAAATTTCCAGATTTTCATTTTTTCCATAAATGACTATTTCCAATTATTAGCTTCTTCCTAGTTATTTCAAATTGTGAGATGTTACAATATCTCCCCCTTGGAAACATTCATCCTCGAATGAGATTACTCTTACTAGGCTAAGGTGTAAGATGCAACATTCAGTTTAAGCACCCACAAGTAAATGCCAAACAACATCCCAACTTATAAATAATTACTAAGAAAGGATTAGTACCTTAATTTAGAACTTCTCCAAATTCGAAGAGATGTGGATATATCTTCTTCATATCCTCCTCAGCTTCCCA
>NW_006239111.1:1076157-1090505 GCF_000226075.1 Solanum tuberosum | reverse complement strand
ATGTGGATATCTCTTCTTCATATCCTCTTCAGCTTCCCAAGTAGCTTCTTCAACAAATTGGTTCCTCCAAAGGACTTTGACTGATGCTACCTCTTTTGTTCTCAACTTGCGAACTTGGCGATTTAGAATTTGAACCGTAATCTCATCATAAGATAAATTATCCTTGATCCCAATATTTTCAGTTGGTATGATAAATGAAGGATCGTCCATGCACTTTTTCAACAAGGAGAAGTGAAACACCGAATGAACCGCGGCTAACTCTTGTGGTAGCTCCAACTCATAAGCTACATTGTCAATCCTCTTGGATATTCGATAGGGTCCAATATACCGGTAACTAAGTTTCCCTTTCTTACCAAACCTCATAACACCCTTCATGGGTGAAACTTGTAGATATCAATCCTCTTGGATATTCGATAGGGTCCAATATACCGGTAACTAAGTTTCCCTTTCTTACCAAACCTCATAACACCCTTCATGGGTGAAACTTGTAGATATACCCAATCATCTACTTCAAACTCTGACTCCCTTCTCCTAACATCAGTGTAGGTTTTCTGACAACTTTGTGCCATTTTCAACCTTCTCTTGATTCACTTTCACCTTCTCCATAGCTTGACGAACTAAATCTGGTCCTATCAACCCTGCCTCAACAACTTCAAACCATCCAATAGGAGATCTGCATCTTCTCCCGTAAAGAGCTTCATAAGGAGCCATTTAGATGCTCGAGTGGTAACTATTGTTGTAAGCAAACTCAATTAGAGGTAGGTGATCATCCCAATTACTGTTGAAATCAATCACACATTCCCTCAACATATCCTCTAAGGTCTGAATAGTGCGCTCTGCTTGCCCATCTGTCTGAGGATGAAAGGCAGTACTTAAGTTCACCTTTGAACCAAGCCTTTCTGAAAAGATTTCCAGAACTGTGCAGTAAATTGTGCACCTCTATTTGAAATAATGGAGACCGGAACCCCATGAAGCTGTACCACCTCTTGAAGATTCAACTTAGCATATTCTTCTGTTGAATGAGTAGTATTTACTGGTAAAAAGTGGGCTGATTTTGTCATTCTGTCGACAATCACCCAAATAGAATCATGCTGCCTGCGAGACCTTGGTAAACCTGTGATGAAGTCCATATTAATCATCTCCCACTTCCATATCGGAAGTTCTATATTCCGAGTCAAACCACCGGGCCGTTGGTGCTCTACCTTAACTTGTAGGCAATTTGGGCACTTAGCAATAAATTCTGCAATGCCCTTCTTCATACTATTCAACCTATACACCTCTCTCAAATCACGATACATCTTTGTGGAACTCGGATGAATGGAATATCTGGAGCTATGCGCCTCCTCTATGATCCTCTCTTGGAGTCCATCCACCATTGGTACACACAACCTACCTTGATATCTCAATACTCCATCTCCCCCTTGTTCAAAAGCTAATACTTTTTGCTTATGAACATTTACCTTCAATTCAAGCAAAATTGGATCTTGGTCTTATTTTTCTTTCACTTCTAACACTAATGAAAATTCATCCCCATTCATCACCACTACTCCTCCTTCTGTGGATTCCATTAGTCGGACTCCTAAGCGTGCAAGTGTATGCACATCTTTCGCTAACTCTCTCTTTTCCTCCTCAACATGGGCAGTGCTACCCATAGACAACCTGGTTAAAGTATCAGCAACAACATTAGCCTTACCTGGGTGATAAAGAATACTCATGTCATAATCCTTGAGTAATTATAACCACCTCCTTTGTCTGAGATTAAGCTATTTCTGAGTGAACACATATTGAAGACTCTTGTGATCAATGAATACATCAACATGAACAGCATACAAATAATGACGCCATATATTCAAAGCAAATTTTACAGCAGCGAACTCTAAGTCATGGGTTGGGTAATTCTTCTCATGAACTTTCAACTGTCTAGAGGCATAAGCTATGACTTTGACATTTTTCATTAACACGCAACCCAAACCAACTCTAGATGGATCGAAGTACACCACAAAACCTTGAGTACCCTCTGGTAAAGTTAACACTGGGGCAGTAGTCAACCTCTTTCTCAATTCTTGAAAGCTTTTCTCACAAGCTTCAGACCATTGAAACTTCACTGTTTTTCTGAGTCAACTTGGTCAAAGGAGACGAAATGGATGAGTACCCCTCTACAAACCTTTTATAATAGCTAGCCAAACCCAAGAAACTCCTAATATTAGTTGGAGATGTGGGTCTCTTAAGCCAAAACTCACATTTAGAGAACTTAGCGTATAACTCCTTATCTTTCAAAGTTTGAAGAACTATTCTAAGATGACTAGCATGATCTTCTTCATTCCTTGAATAGATTAGTATGTTATCAATGAAGACGATAACAAACCTATCGAAATAAGGTTTGAAAACTCTACGCATAAGGTCCATGAATTTTGCAGGTGCATTAGTTAAACCGAACAACATGACCAGAAACTCATAATGACCAAAACTGGTCCTGAATGTTGTCTTGAATATCACATTCCCTTACTTTCAACTGATGGTACCCAAATCTGAGGTTTATTTTTGAAAAACAAGAAGTACCCTGAAGCTGATTAAAAAGATCATCAATTCTCGGAAGAGGATACTTATTCTTGATGGTTACCTTGTTCAATTGGCGGTAATCTATACACATCCTAAGGGAACCATCTTTCTTTCTCCCAAGGTGAGACACTTGGTCGAATGAAATCCTTATCTAGCAGATCTTTCAACTATTGTTTAAGTTCTTTCAACTCTGCAGGTGCCATCCTATATGGCGGAATAGAGATAGGACGAGTATCTGGAAGAACATCTATACCAAAGTCTATCTCACTCTCAGAAGGGACTCCAAGTCGATCATTTGGAAAGACTTCTGGAAACTCTTTTACTATAGGAACTGACTGAATGGGAGGTATCTCAACACTAGAGTCATTAACTCGGACCAAGTGATAGACACAACCCTTAGAAACTAACTTTCTTGCCTTAAAGTATGAAATAAAATGACCCTTAGGCACTGCTGAACTACTTTTCCACTCTAAGACTAGCTCATTAGGAATTTGGAACTTGACAACTCGAGTTATAACAGGCATGAAGCCAATCCATACCTAGAATGACATCAAAATCTACCATGTCTAACTCAATTAAATCAACCATGGTGCTCTTGTGATTGACGGAAATGGGACAATCACGATAAACTCTCTCTGCTAGAATAGACTCACCACCAGGTGTAGAAACACTGAATGGTTAACTAAGTTGCTCAGGAATAACATCAAAATTCTTAGCAACATATGGAGTTACAAAAGACAAAGTCGCTCTTGGGTCTAGCAAAGCATAAACACTAAAGTCAAAGACTTGGATCATACAAGTGACATCTGGCGAATCCTCTTGCTCTTGGCGAATATTGATAGCATACAAATGGTTTGTTCCTCCGCCAGTACCGAAAGTAGCCCCTCTAGGTGCAGCTCTGTCTGGTGGAGCAACTGAAGAAGACTAGGCTTTATTACCCCCATTACCATTACCTTGCTTGTTCTT
This sequence comes from Solanum tuberosum, assembly GCF_000226075.1. Taxonomy (NCBI): domain Eukaryota; kingdom Viridiplantae; phylum Streptophyta; class Magnoliopsida; order Solanales; family Solanaceae; genus Solanum; species Solanum tuberosum. The sequence goes on along the minus strand of NW_006239111.1, from coordinate 1,086,980 downwards.
TGGACATTCTCGCATGAAATGACCATTCTGAGCACACTTGAAACAACCAGTGGAGCCCTCACGACATGTACTTGAGTGGTTCCTACCACACTTAGCGCAGGAAGGAGGCTTACTATCCCTTTGCTCCATGCTACTCTGAGAATAAGCAGGTTTAGCTCTGAAATTCTGACTATTGTACTCACCTTTGTTCTTAGGTGCAGATGCACTAGTAGATGATAGAGTAGGTCCGTTCTATTTCTGTTGGAAGGATGACCGGTTGGCATTACTCTTCTGCTTTCCAGACTCGTGCCCTGTCTTAGCTCTCTTGTTCTTAAACTCTTCTCTATCCCTTAGCTTCTCTTCCTTAACCTGTTGCACATATACTATTAACCTTGAGATATCCATGTCACCTATCAGCATTGAAGCCCTACCTTCCTTACTCGACAGATGAGCCAGCCCAACAACAAACAAGCTCATTCTACTCCCCATTTCTGCAACCATTTTCGAGGCATAACGGGATAGTTGGGTGAACTTTAACCAATACTTATGAACACTCATAGAATCTTGCTTAAGTGTGAGGAACTCTCATACCTTAGCCTCTCTCAGTTCTTGGGGAAAGAAATGCCCCAAGGAAGCCTCCTCAAAACAAGCCCAACTCGGAGGTGGTGAATCCTCATCTCTACCCTCTTTCTACTGATCAAACCAACTCCTAGAAACATTCTTCAGTTGAAATGCAGCTAGTTCAACTTTCTCAGTATCGACAACATGCATGACCTCAAATACCTTTTTCAGTTCCTCAATAAAATTCTCCGGATCCTCAGTAGTGCTCGAACCCGTGAAACTTGGAGGATTCATCCTTAAGAACTCTCGGATCCTAGAAGTATCAGCCACTTCCTTTCTAGCTCCTCTTTGTTGCCCAGGTTGGTTAGTCACAACTTGGCTCAACATCTAATAGCCTCACGGAACTCAGCATTGGTAACTTCTCCTTAACGTTGCACTTCAGGTGCATTTGGTAACTCTTATTCCTCAACATTATGTCTAGCGAGACGACCTCTGACAGCTTTTCGTGGAGGCATGATTATTTAAAAACACGCGCAAGCACAAATTAGAAAGAAACTTTTTAGAGATCAAACTCTAACACACGAATGAGTGTGAAAGAAGTGAGAAAATTTTCTAAGTGTTGCAGCCCCCTAATTATAGATGTGGCGCGCTTCACACCGATAACTAGGACTCTACAGACATGGCTTCATAGATTCCCTAGGACTCTTGAACTCTGTGCTCTGATACCAAGTTTGTCACGCTCCAAGCCTACGCCCTAGGCGGGACTAGCAGTCGAGAACCGTTGGTGGCCCCAAGCGAACACTTGGCCTGGCTTATTTACTCAGTGGAAGACAGATGAGTCCACAAATTGGACTCATTTAGGGCTATATTTTAATAGAAATTGTGTCGTCAAATGCTTATTTAGACTAAATATCTGATGAAAACACTTAAATTTTAGGTATTTGAACTTTGAAGGAAAGCATGGACACTACTTCATAAAAAGGAACAAAAAGGTTGAAAAGAACGAGAAAACGAAGGCCTGAGGATCGCCTAGTCCACTTGGCGATTCGACGAAGGGTCTCACGTCTCCTTTTGTTCCAGTGTGCTGATCCTTGAAGGAAATGATCAAGTCGGCAGAAAAGGGAGCAGTCGACGCTTCGCCGAGAAGTTCGGCAAAGCAGTACTATATCACCCAATAACCTAGAGCACGACGATGCCGAAGGATGGTGCAAGACAAAGATGAACTACACCAAAGAGTGAATCGCTGAGTTGATCGGCGATTCTAACTAATATCGCCGAATGATCCGCCGCAACACAGATGTTTGAAAATTATAAATACTCGTTGAGAGTTATAGCTTACTATCAGATTTTAGTATTATAAATTTTTCAGTGTGAAACAATTAATAGAATTTTAGTACCTTTTCTCTGAGTTTGAGAGGGTTATGAAACTTGAAGAAGAAAAGGGTTTCATTTCCAAGGATTTGGACTTGGGTCTCTCAGATTCTTCACTTTTGGCCTGTAACAAGATTAAAATATTCATACCCATTTGAATGTAAGATCATTTAGGTATAAATTTCTATCTCTTGATGGGTGGCTAAAAACTCCCATTCTTGGGGTGTGATGTAGCAAATATGTGTTGATATTATTGTTGGGTATTGCTTGATGATAGATTAAATGTATTTTAATGGTGATTTCACCTAGCGGTTGTGGTTTAATTTCATGGGTTTGTCTTTGCAAATACAAAACCACCCATGTGTTTTCGGCTTGCTCGAGAGAGAGTTCGCGAAACCAAGATCGCTAAACTGATGGCCTAAGGAGTGGGTCGACATGAGGTTCAGCCCGAGAGGGTGAGCCCTAGTCCCATATCCTAACACTCAACTCGAGAGAGTGAGTGGGGTAAGGCGTAGGCTGGCCTTCATGCGGCTAATGGGTGTCCGAGAGAAACCCATTTGAAACGGGGTGGTAATTTGCCCGAGAAGGAAGTTATTTCCATCTAAACCCTAGCCTAGTCACTATAATCTTGCAAATTTCCTATCGAAAGCATGTACCCAACGATTTATACCAATACATATTGCGGTCACATCCCAAGAATCTCCTCACATTCATAGATTTCTTTGTTGTTTTTACTATTTTTGCTATACTTGTGACAAAACCCCCATTTGATATTTGACACTTTTGTGTCACCCCATTTAATTTACAGTGTTTTTAATCGTTAATGTCTTTAGCGACGACCAGTTAGAACTAATTTTATTTTTCTATTAATTCTCGAAACCACTCCCTTGGGACTCGACCCCAACCCTTGGTTGGGTTATTATACTGTTGCACGATCATAGACACTTGCATCGGAAGTTGTGTCTTTGATTACGCAAACTTCAAAATGGCACCGCTGCCAGGGAGTCATGTTATTTGGGAATTCGTAGTTAAATAAAAAAAATTCTTTCTAGTTTTAGTTTTACTAATCTAAATTGTATTTTTGTTTTGCTAGTTTGAATATCAAAGTAGGGAACTAAATATGGAATATCATTATGGATACCACACAGATCATCCCCTTCTGAAACTATTGAACCTAAGGGACAACCTCTTGACCTTTAAGCAAGTAGGGTATGAGACTCTTGAGGAAATGTGGTTGAAATTTCAAATAATGCTAAGTCCATGCCCATCTCATGGGATGACTGACAAAGTGTTACTGGAATGCTTCTATAGAAGTCTGGGACCTTAGAATAGAAGTAGCGCAAATCAACTGTTCACAGGTGGTGTGCTGTGTCAGCCCTATGAGGTCGTAAAAAAACCCTTGATGGCATGGTTGAAGCCAACAAGGAAGCAAGGAAAGAAAAAGAGTGGAATGCACTGGTTACTACGTTGGATGCTTTGTCCAACCGAGTCATGACGTTGGAAGCACATGCCATGTAAAGGGAGAAACACGTCGTCCTCCAAGAGTGTAGACATGGGAAGAAGCATAGAGGTGCGCAAGATGATGAGGTCCTTGCTCTCATTCAACAAAAGATTGACGAACAAAACAAGAGGTTTAATGAGATTAAATATAACATGGAAATGCTTAATGAGGTGTCCATTTCAAACTCCATGACTATCCAGGTGCAGGATGCTCAAATATCACATTTGATGACAGGTCGCTATCCACCATTCGCCGAGGACACACCCAACTACACCATGGGCATCTTCGAGGATGAGAATAGAGGACTGGCTTGCGTCTTGCCACGACGTTAACTAAGGCGCTGTTTGGGAGGCAACCCAAAATCATTTATCGCTTTCTTTTGTTTTGATAAAATAATAGTGTGTTGATTGTGCAGATGGAAGTGTGGAGAGTGAACGAAAAGTGCAGATTAGCGACTAGCAGATCCAGTCGGCGGTTCGCCGATAGGATCGGCGGACCCGATCTATCCCACCGTGAGACTCAAGACATCCTCAAGGTTGAGTCTGTAAATCTCGGTGAAGTGAAAAACTTTTTCAGCATATCGCCAACCTAGTTGGCGATCTCGACGGAGACCGCTGATGAGATCCCCACATGGACTGAAGGCCCTGCTACATTCGGCGAGAAAACCAGACAGTCGACGTGCCACCGATTGATTAGGCGTACTCAACTAATACCGCCGAATGGGCGGAAACTGGACGGTTTTTGCAAGCCACAGGTTTAAAAGTTCTGCTTCATTCATTTCCTCTCACTTTTTCATCCTATTAAACTCACACCTGCACTTTAGCTTTATATTTCTTGCCATTTTAAAGTATTTTAAGTGTGGAATTCTGCGCGGATCTGGATCACATTGCTGCCTAGCACGTCAGTACAGTCTAATTCAGCACCAAAGGTTCGTATTCGAACCCCTCCGTTATTTTATCAAAATTTGTACTCATTTGCATAATGATTGATAGTGTAAAATCTCTGCTGAGTCTCTGAGTTACTGAGATTGCAAGTATTATTGATTATGATTCAGTAGCTTTTGCGTGATTTGAGGGACTCCTATTCAACTGTGCTTTGCGTAATTTTTTTTGCACAGGGGAAAATGTGAAACTTCTATGGGTCTTCGTTGAAATTGTGTTATTTAAGCCTAAATTGCATTATCGGGGTTGCTGGGTGAAGTCTGAAAGAAATGGGTAGAAAATAGACATGTTTGGCTGTTCGGTGAGATGAACAAAACTCGCCAAATTATTTGGCGGTTCGCCTAGCGTCCCCATTTCGCCTTTAATTGCATGTATTGATTGATCTGTTACTTTCGGCAATAAGTTTGATATCGCCAAGCACACTCGGTGACTCGCCGAAAGCCTCCTTATTTGCTCCTTTGTCTGCACCCTTGTACCTTCTATGCATATTTTCAGCGAACTGCCTAATTGGATGCGCACTTCACCAACTATTTTTGTGAAGCAATTTTGCACCCAGGACTCTTGTGCCCCTATTTAAATATTGTCTAACTTTGTCTCGAAGTTGTTTAGAGAAATGGCTAGACCTAAGGTCTTAGGGAGAGATATGTCACCCCGACATGTAAGAGCACGAGATTTCAAAAGAAATGAGAAGATATCAAAACTGGCAAAAGAGAGAAAAGAAAGAAAGCGAGCTCCAGCAGAAGGGTCCCCATTGATCCCACTATTTCTTCGTGGAAACGTGGAGTCTACACGACTATAACTCTTTTTTGGTGAGCCATGATGTGGACATAATGGTTGCTACTAACATCGCTGCAAAAGCTAGGGAAAATGAACACAATGAGAACCAGAATGACAATCCGAGGACCAATGTCGAATTTCAGGCTAATGCATCAGGCAACAATGCCCCGACAGATGGAGCAAGCGTGTAGACAGGATCCCCTCTTTACCTCTTTCTATGTTCTTTATTTACTTTAATTGTTGGATACTTATTACTTGCATTGGAGGACAAGCACATTTTATTGTGGTGGGCTGAGCCTCACCTTGTTTGGTTGATATGGATATTTGTGTTTTTGAGTACAGTTGGGTTGTCTATTTTTTAATTATATTAAATACTGTTTTTTGTGGATGTTTGAGCTCCTGGCTTCCTTTTGTTTTAAATTACAAAAATGATTTTGACCCTTCAGAAATTTTTTGCCACCTCTCGTGTGTTGAAAGTTGCAATTCTTTTGCAAAATTTAAGTCTCAGTTCCGATCAATATTGTTGACTTGAATAGTGCTATCAATCAAACAAACATGAATGCGCGGCTATGACGAGACCAAATGAAGTTGCATAGATAATATGTGCACTGTTTGCATCTCGTTGTGATTAGGCATTTATCGAATTGATTCTCTTGTAATGACCATTGCACACTAGAGAAAGTGTGTAGTCTTGTTTGACTTAAGTGTCGATGCCTTGTGTGATTAGCTTACTTTGAACCATGCATGAATAAACCTAAAATTTACCCCATTAGTCTGATTGATTTAGAAAGATGTGCTCTTAAAATGATCTTAGGCATCTTTTGAAGAGTGTAAGCCAAATTTGACATATACCTCTTTTGTGGCCTACTAGTGAGCGTTTGAAACTCTCTTGAGCACCCTTTGAGCCTTACCTTTCTTTGGAAGAACCTTGATGAACCTTAGACCTTACTTGAGCCACTACCTATAATCCTCTTGATTTGTGGTTTAGTGAAAATAGCCAACTTAGGCCAAAAGCATAAGTTGAGGGTGTGGTAAAAAGGAAAACGAGAATTCAAGAAGTTCAAGAAAAGTCTCCCTTAACCCATGGTGTTGCAGAACATTGGAAACCCTCCATAAAAAAAAGTTGTGGAATAAAAGTACAAAAGAAATTGGGTTTCCAAGCAATCCTTGGAGGTGAATAAAAAGATGACTTAGAAGCACTAGAAAAAGAATTGATAAAGGAAAAGAAAAGAATGCCTTGAGAATACCACATCTCATGAGGAAAAAGTCACTGAGCCTAAATGACCATACTTTTACACTCAGCCCAATTACAACCCTTAGAAAGACCTTTTTGATCTTGAGCGAGCCGAACCGAAGGTCGATTGGAAAATAAGGGCAAGCCTATGGGTAAAAACATACATTGTGTTCCTCTTTTTGAGTTTGAGCGTTGCATTTGATTCCTGTTCTTGAATTGATTAACCTCTGTGTGCGAGCATGGAATCATTTTTCATGTGAGGGCATTTAGATACTTTTAGTTGAGCTTCAACTTGTACAAGTAGCAAGTACATCGAGCATGAGAATCTTTGGTAATGGTGTGTTACAACTTGAATCTTTGAGTACACAATTGATCTTTTGCATGAGTAATTTGAGTCTTGTTGTGTACATTTCATGATTGAGTCTTGTGTAGCACTGTTTGAGACGCCCTTTGTGATCAGCTGAACTCGAGTTTGCTTGAGGACAAACAAAAGTTTAAGTTGGAGGTGTTGATGAGTCCACAATTGGACTCATTTAGGGTTATATTTTAATAGAAATTGTGTCCTCAAATGTTTATTTAGTCTAAATATCTGATGAAACACTTAAGTTTCAGGTATTTGAAGTTTGAAGGAAAGCATGGACACTACTTCGCAAAAAGGAACAAAAAGATTGAAAAGAATGAGAAAACGAAGGCCTGAGGATTGCCGAGTCCACTTGGCGAGTCGCCGAAGGGTGTCACTTTGCCTTTTGTTCCAGTGTGCTGAGCCCTAAAGGAATGGATCAAGTCAGCGGAAAAAGGGAGCAGTCGGCGCATCGCTGAGAAGTTCCGCAAAGCAGTACTATATCGCCCAATAACCCAGAGCATGACGATGCAGAAGGATGGTGCAAGACGACGATGAACTACACCAAAGAGCGAATCGCCTAGTTAATCGGTGATTCTGACTAATGTCACCGAATGATCCACCGCAGCACAGATTTTTGAAAACTATAAATACTCGTTGAAAGTTATAGCTTAGTATTATAATTTTTTCAGTGTGAAACAACTAATAGAATTTTAGTACTTTTTCTCTGAGTTTGAGAGTGTTTTGAAACTTGAAGAAGAAGTGGGTTCATTTCCAAGGATTTGGACTTGGGTCTCTCGAATTCTTCACTATTGGCTTGTAACAGGACTTAAATCTTCATACCCATTTGAATGCAAGGTCATTTAGGTATAAATTTCTATCTCTTGATGTGTGGATAAAAATTTCGATTCTTGGGGTGTGATTTAGCAAATATGTGTTAATATTCTTGTTGGGTCTTGCTTGCTGATAGGTTAGATGTAATTTAATGGTGATTTCACCTAGAGGTTGTGGTTTAATTTAATGAGTTTGTAGTTACAAATACAAAACCACCCATGTATTTTCGGCTTGCTCGAGAGAGAGATCGACCGAAAACCAAGATCGCTAGACTGATGGCCTAAGGAGTGGGTCGGCATGAGGTTCAGCCCGAGAGGGTGAGCCCTAGTCCCATATCCTAACACTCAGCTCAAGAGAGTGAGTAGGGTAAGGCGTAGGCTGGCCTTCATGCGGCAAATGGGTGTCCGAGAGGAACCCATTTGAAACGGGGTAAGTTACCCGAGAGTGAACTTATTTTCATCTAAAGCTTAGCCTAGTCACTATTATCTTGCAAATTTCCTATCAATAGCATGTACCCAACGATTTATACCAATACATATTGCGGTCACATCCCAAGAATCCCCTCTCATTCATAGATTTCTTTGTTGTTTTTACTGTTTTTGCTACACTTGTGACAAAACCTCCCCATTTGATATTTGACACTTTTGTGTCACCCCTTTTAATTTATAATGTTTTTAATCGTCAAAGTCTTTAGCTACGACTAGTTAGAAATAATATTATTTTTCTATTAATTTTTTAAACAACTCCCTTGGGACTCAACCCCAAACCTTGGTTGAGTTATTATATTATTGCACGATCGTAGACACTTGCATCGGAAGTTGTGTCATTGATTACGCAAACATCAAAGACTTTGTGCATATTTATGATGATCAATAGCACTATACTCACTTGAATAATAAAATACTGAGAATGCTTAAAAGTCAAACGCTCAACTTAGCAAAAAATGGCAACTCAAGTCTTAACATATGAGATGATAATGAAAAGACTAAAGAACTAACATCTGACTGTCTATAAAGCCTATAAAACAACTAAGATGGATGTCGGGATGGGATCCCCGATCATCTTAACAAATGAATTACTGAAAAGAACTGAAAGCAATAAAAAGGAGTCCTCTGTAATGCAATGAGGCTCACCAACTGACTCTAAAGTGCTCAACTGGATGAACGATGTGGTGGATGCCGATCCTAGTTAATGTGTCAGCATCATAATAAGATGCAGGCTAACTGGAATCAGTACATTGAATGTACAAGTATGCGAGGGGAATTCTAAAATAAGATATAAGCTTGAAAGGAACAGAAGAACTTACCTGGCTCAACCCAACTCAACATAACTGAATTCATTTCAACATAAAGCATTTTAAAACAAATGCAATACAAAGAAAAGTTGTTTAAAACATGATGTCAACTCTCTGTGTATGCAAAGATACATATAACTCTGAAATGTATGTAAAAATACAAATAAACTGTGTATTTAAGAATACAATTAATTCTGTGAGAATTTCTCTAACCGACAACCATCATGTAAGAGCTATTGTGAAGATACAACATTTTGCCTCACGCTGCTAGGGATGTCCTATACCTTGCCGAGGTATAGAACCTGAACTAATAAGTGGATCCACTAGTCTATGCTAAAAAGCACTAAAGGAATCATCTAAAAAGTATGACCCTTTTCTACCCATGATGGCTACTTGGTTTATGGGGGGCTGTGAGTTGTTTGAACTCTCCCCCATATCGGAGCTCAAAACTACTCCAAAAAATATGATATTAGCTCTTATGTTTAAAACATACTTCTTTTTGTAATTTAATATTAGTGCTCAAAAACTTAGCACAAAGGCTATCTTGGAAATCAAAGTTTCCTCTCTTGCTTCATTTAGAAAGCGATTACTCTTTTCTGAAAGAAGGGTCTTTGAAAATTGTGGTTTCCTTTCTTGTTTAAATGTGAAAACATTTTAAACCGTTTTGGAATACATAGTCCCCATATACTTTTGAAGAAATGAACTTCAAACTTTACTCTTTAATCTTTACTCAACTTGAATTTTAAGTCTTAAAACAAAGTTAAAACATTTGGAAAAGAATTTTGGAAAACTCAAAGAATTTCTCTTGACTTGACTCTTACTTCTCTTGACTTTGATCTTATCTTTCCTTGAATTGGATTATGCATTCAAGGTTCATGATCTCATGTTTATGGATGATTTCATCATGTTTAGATATACCTTAGAGTGTTGGAATCAATTAGAAAACATAGGTACATTGCTAAGGAACAAGTACTAAAAGGTGGGAAAGAAATGGGAAAGACTGGCTTCCCAGGCGCTATGAGAGGTGCGGGGCGCCAGAGGGAAAAGTTTTGATACTTCCCTGGGGCACGCTGGCTAGCGTGGCTCCCCAAGGGTAAAAGTTCAGAGCCCTCTTTGGGGCGTGCTGGCTGGCGCGATGCCCCACCCCTATCCCCAGGTGTTTGACGAATTTTCTTGCTCGTTTTTCATCTCTAAGCCCTCTAAACTTCAATGGTTCTTTCCCCAAACACTTAGAATCATTTGTACTCTCAATATACATCAGATTCTACTCGAAAAACACAACTAAAAACATGAATCAATCTCAAGAAAACTCCAATAACACAACCCACAAGAATTCAAACGAATTTCATCAAGAACTCAAGGATTTACTTTCAAATCTAATAACTTCGCTGAAATTGAATCATGATTCGCGCGTGGGTGAACTAACCCAACGCTATGTGATCTCGCATACCTTGTAGGGATCAACCCTGATCAAATCCACAAGTTAAACTCGACGATCTTGACAAATCTTGCTTCTCTTCTCCTTTCTCCTCTTCTTTTCTCTTTTCTCCAAACCCTAGCGTATTTTGGTAAAAGCTTAAACTATTCTAATTCTAATTAGACCCTCACTTAATTACCAAAAATGATATAAAATAATTGGGAAAGGAAAAGACCAAACTACCCTTTAAAAATTCGGATTGGACTTTCCTTAAGTGTGGGGTATTGATGTGAGGCCAAAATACATATTTTTAATCATTATTTGCCTCATTATTTATTATTTATATTTGTCCTTTTTGAGCATGAATTTTATGAATTGTGCTTAATAGTGTATTTTATTTTGTTAGGATTGAATTGATGGAAAAATAAAGAAGTTTGGTGCTAAAAAGAATTAAAAATGAAAGATTAAAGAAGGAAATCAAACAGACAACTTAATGGATTAATTTTAATATAATAATAATATTTTTTATATATGGACAAAGTGGTGCAGAATGCGAATTTTGAAGGAATTAAAC
>NW_006239111.1:1023038-1075979 GCF_000226075.1 Solanum tuberosum | reverse complement strand
CTACATCTATAAATAGTCCATAAGAATAATTATTAGGGGGGGAGGATACAATGTAAAAAGTAGCTTTTGATTTAGGGTTTCTTCTTTTCTACTCTTTTATTTTATTTTACATCTTTTATTTGAATAATTCGTTATAATAGCCCTATGTCTATGTGGAGTTAAACTTCTCGTTCTTGCATTATATTTACTGACAATATGATTGTTTAGTGATTTTGATTCGGCATGATTAGTTTATCATAGTAGTTGTTCTTATATTCTTGTGATTACTATTTTGATGTTTGATCACCATTGAAATAAACATATCGTCTGAATTGAACTCGGGAGACGAATAAGAGGATAGAACGTGGGACATAAGGAACTTGTTTAACTCTAAATAGCTAGGGTTGATTCGTATATAGGATAGAGATATACCTAGAAACCTCGCTTGGGTTACCATACAGGAAGAAATCGTAATGCTCGGTACTTAATCCATCCTATCCCCGCTCAACGATGTAGTTAGGGTGTTATTTATCGTAGGCGATTAGAGGTCGGGAGACCATGATCATACATTTAACCCTGTGATTCAATAACTAGATAATCAAATAAGCTGATGAAATTGATGCTAAACATGATTGTTAGTTAAATTATAATCCTAGATCGATTCATTCATTGATTGTGTAAACATCTATCTTTTCTTAGTTAATTGCTTTTTAGTTATTTTATCTTTATTTTTATTTTAGTTAATATATATTCATATTTGAAATCATCCCCTTAAATAAATAATTAGAATTAGTATGATTTAGTAAATAGTTAATTGACAAGTCCTTTGGGGTCGATAATCCGGTTCTTTTAAGAGTCACTATATTACTTGTGCTTCCATGTACACATGTGTGTGCAATTGGAAGCAACAAGTTTTTGGCGCCGCTACCGGGGACTTAGAAATTAATTGTTTTTCTAGGTTAAACTTTTTCTTTTTATTTATTTAAGTTTTTATAAAAGAAAAGAATTTTTTTAAATAATAATTTCTTATGTTATTTTATTTTATTAGTGTTATTTTTTTTCTTTTGATCTTGTTTTTGCAGATTAGGGGAAGTTTGAGTACCCAAGAATGTGAAGCAAAGGAGCATGTTTGGGCTTAAGTGTGGGGTGCGTACGACCCTTGATGAAATATTTTTTTTGAGAGAACATGCTAATAACTAGGCCTAGAGGCCTCGGGGAGTTTTCCTAACCCTTGATTTAAATTTTATTTGATGCTTTGGGGACATAGCATCTTTTTAAGTGTGGGATGGAGGAATGATTCCTAGTTTTTACGGTTTTATTGAGTCTTTTTTTTAGGATGGGTTCCTTGGCTTTTGTTTTCGGTTCTTTTCCTAAGGATAGTCCCTTTGAACCGAGTGTCTTTCATTTTTTTAGGAAGTAAATTTTATTTTATTATTTTTTTGGAGAGAAAAGAAAAGACCTTTTTGAGTGTGATACTTACTCTTTGGGCCTAATTTTGAGTAGTAGTTTCTTGTGAATGCTTGATTGATAAGAATTGCAAACTCTTTGACATCTAGGCTCATGGTTGTGACTTTGTATATAGCTTATTTTATTTTGTAGTTTGTTATGATCCTATCTCTCTTAGAAGTGGAATTGATCCATCTTGATTGATAATTGTGCAATGTGTGGTGAGATTTTGTTTATTCCATGTTTTGCATCTTAGTCTAGAACTTGTCTCGCATGTTATTGAAGTGAAATAAAAAGTGTTGCTTTGTTTAGGAGATGATAATAGGCTTTCTTTGATTTGTCTAGTAAATTTTAGCCTTTTCAGATATTATATCACTAGTTAGCCTTTTGAGCCTATAGCCTTTTGTTGGTAGACATATTTTGCCCTAAGCTATTTTGTTGAATCCCTAGTTTTTGCACCTTGCTTCCTTGAACACTGTAGCATAGACTTATTATAATTGTTAAATATGAAGAAAAGGGATGGTTGAGTGTAAAAGGTGATCAATGATATCTACAAAGTGTTAAAAAGCCAACTTTGAAAGAATGTGATGTGAAGAAAAAAGAGATGAACAAAAGAAGTTATCTTGATGATGACCCTGGTCCTTCCAAGGACATCGTGCACCTTAGCACATGTAAAATACGTAAGTTGAGGGTGGCTATTATGAAGGGAAACTTAAAAAAATATAAAAAATGATTGAAACATTCTTGAGATGATGAGAATTACTTGTGAAATAATTGTTGAAGAGAGGGCGGAAAATAAAGAGAAGAAAATAATGGGTGATGAAGTCTAAAATTGCAAAGTACTTAAGGAAGTGTAAGTCACTACTATATAGTTTTCCTACCCGTTCCCTAGCCTACATTACAACCCGTTAAAGTTCTATTTGATTCTATTTAAGCATGCTTAATTAGTGGAGATGTACATAATGGGCAAGCATATGGTTCTTTGTGCATACATGTGAATTTTATTTCTGAGTGTGAGTTGTTCTTTAATGCTAAGTCCTTAATTTATATTCAGTCTTTTGATTTGAGTGTGTGGACTATTTCTTCTTGTGAGGGCATTTGTTTCATGATAGATAGGTGATGTTATTAACTTTCTTTGATGAGAATAGGTGAGCAAGCTTAAATTAAAGAGTTCAGAGTCCTTCTTTGAGGTTAGGAGGTTTGAGATTTGTTGTTATAAGGATATCTTGCATAATGATTGAGAAGTGTACTTGATGTTTTGAAATTGGTATATGGCCTAAGTTTTTGTAGCAATGATTATTTGAGATGAGCTTTAATGTTTGCTCGAGGACGAACAAAAGTTTAAGTGTGAGGTGTTGATGTGAGGCCAAAATGCATATTTTTAATTATTATTTGCCTCATATTTATTATTTATATTTGTCCTTTTTGAGCATGAATTTTATGAATTGTGCTTAATAGTCTATTTTATTTGTAGGATTGAATTGATGGAAAAATAAAGAAGTTTGGAGCTAAAAAAAATTATAGATGGAAGATTGAAGAAGAAAATCAAACAGATAGCTTAATGGATTAATTTTAATATAATAATAATATTTTTTTATATATGGACAAAGTGCTGCAGAATGCGAATTTTGAAGGAATTAAACATGTGCCACGTGGTAACTATCCTAGGCGAGACGATGAAGTGTTGGAGTCGGCTACTGTTCACGTGGAATTCAACTCCTTATAGGTTTTGAGTTCCTAATTTGTTTTGGACTCAATTATTTTATTTAGGATTTTCTACATCTATAAATACTCCATAAGAATAATTATTAGGGGAGGAGGACACAATGTAAAAAGTAGCTTTTGATTTAGGGTTTCTTCTTTTCTTCTCTTTTATTTTATTTTACATCTTTTATTTGAATGATTCCTTATAATTGCTCTATGTCTATGTGGAGTTAAACTTCTCGTTCTTGCATTATATTTACTTACAATATGATTGTCTAGTTATTTTGATTTGGCATGATTTGTTTATCATATTAGTTATTCTTATATTCTTGTGATTACTATTTTGATGCTTGATCACCATTGAAATAAACATATTGTCCGAATTGAACTCGGGAGAGGAATAAGAGGATAGAACGTGGGACATAAGGAGCTTGTTTAACTCTAAATAGCTAGGGTTGATTTGTATATAGGATAGAGATATACCTAGAAACCTCGCTTGGGTCACCATACAGGAAGAAATCGTAATGCTCGGTACTTAATCCATCCTATCCCCGCTCAAAAATTTAGTTAGGGTGTTATTTATCGTAGGCGATTAGAGGTCGGGAGACCAAAATCATACATTTAACCCTGTGATTCAATAACTAGATAATCAAATAAGCTGATGAAATTGATTCTAAACCTGCTTGTTAGTTAAATTATAATCCTAGATCGATTCCGTCATTGATTGTGTAAACATCTATCTTTTCTTAGTTAATTGCTTTTTAGTTATTTTATCTTTATTTTTATTTTAGTTAATACATATTCATATTTGAAATCCTCCCCTTAAATAAATAATTAGAATTAGTATAATTTAGTAAATAGTTAATTGACAAGTCCTTTGGGTTCAATAATCCGGTTTTTTTAAGAGCCAGTATATTACTTGTGCGATCACGTATACTTGTGTGTGCAATTGGAAGCAACAAGAATAGTAAAAATTTTATGACTCAACCCATGTGTAAGTTCTTTCAAATTCTAATACCTGATGCAATTGATCATTTCTCACCTTACAAATTCGTATCTTGACAAATATATCACCACAAATGTAGACTTACAATGAAAAATTTAAATTGTAAAGTCAACTAAATAACACAATCCCCTTATCCATCAACATTATTAGCTTATACCTTGAAGATTTTATGAATTCATGGATCGTCGCTTATCATTGATTTCATCTCCATCGATCTCACAATATCTTTCGCTAAAAATTCAATCGTACTCATTACTAAACTCAGAAACAAAACAAAGCACTTATCGTCACCCTCAAGCTAATGTCTGTTCACTCCTTTGTCAAGTCTTTTCCAATAGTTTTTAACCAATCTGATGGACTCGTGACACTATTACCATAGTCACAACAAAGCAAATGAAATCACACGTTTCTGAACCCAATTTTTTATCCCTCTGAAGATATCTCCTCAACCTTGGCAATCAAATAAAATGTTCTTGGTCTCGCCTCTCTCTCAAAGTTGTACTACATCCCACTATTTTTTCCCTTCATTATAACTCTAGCTCTTTTAAATTCTACTCGACTGGTGTCCCACCATCTCTTAAAACTTTCCATACAACCATGTTACTCATCAAATCTTTAGGAAATCACAACTTTAGATACTCGCAAGTCGTAATTACTATACAAAATTCGCTTAACCAACAATCTTACTATATAGTTGCATTCCCTCCCGAACTCTTGTTACCATTATGCTCAGTTAGCCCTAGCTATCACTACAAATCAACCTTTTCATCGACATGACACCTCAAACTCAGGTATACTCATCAAATTCAAAAGACTAACCAAATTTATACGCAATTTCTTACTAACATCTTCAATTGCATTCACCCAAGTATTACTCAATGGGACTTTCCTTATCCATAAGTTTGTCATTCTGGTATCAATCCACTCATTTATCGCTTAAGATAAATCATTAGTCCTCACACGGTCATCCTTCTTCTTAACAAACAAGACAGGAGCACCCCACGTGGAAACACTAGGAGGGATGAAACCTTTATCAAGAATCTCCTGGATTTGAGCTTTAAGTTCTCTCAATTTTGCCAGAGCCATGAGATAAGGAGGAATGGAGATGGGGCGAGTGTCAGGTTCAAGTCAATGCAGTAATCTATATCTCTATCCGGAGGCATACTAGGAAATCGATTGGTAACACTTCCTTAAATTCAGACACTAGAGGAATAGACTCAATAGAGGGAGACTGAATTTCAACATCCCGAATACGAGCCAAATAAGCCAAACAACCCTGCCCCACTAGTTTCCTACAGCGCACGAAAGATACGACCTTAGCTGACTTAGGCTTGTACCCCCTTCCCACTCTAACCTTTCCCTACCCGAGATCCCTAGAGTTACGGACTAATCATTACCATTAAGCACAACATAATAGGGGGACAACCAAGTCATGCCTAAGAATATATCAAGTATGTCATATCCAGCATAACCAAATCAACCCAAGTTTGAAAATCCGTAAATACAACAGGTTAAACATGATATACAAGGGTGACTATGACTGACTCATGGATGGGGCATCAAGTACATCATGATTCATATCGAATCCCAAAGCAAACTGAACGGACATATAAGAATAAGTAAAACCCGAATCAAACAACACATTTAGCCATCCGGTCATAAATAATAATATTACATGTGACCACTGCATCAGACACCTCAGCCTCGGTCTTCCCCGAAAAGGCATAAAACTGAGCCATGTCATCTTGATGGGCAACCTCATCTCCTGGCTGGCTGCACTACTCCTCCACCTGCATTACCATTTCCCCGGCCTCCATGGCCTCGTTGATTTCCTCGTTATATGCCCAGGTTCTTCAAAATTTAACACACTTAATAACTTAACCCAGTAAATATTGCTGCTATTAGACCAGTCATATCCTGACCCTCCTTGATATACAATCAATCCATGAAATCGTATCATAGCTTCCAACCTCAATTGGCATAACTTAATTTCATCATTCGCTAAACAACCCATACATGTTATGACAACAATACTAAATGCATTTTCACAAGTAATGGTGTTCATTATCTAACAATCCCTTACCAAAACTTCTTAAATGTTGTCACCTATAAACTAGAATCTGCAAATCTGACCTTAATCCCTTCACAAGCGAGGATAGTAGCAAGCGAGCCCCACAAAACTCCTAATCTCCATCACAGAACTAGGTCGGACCCAATCCCTGACTGCTTCAATCTTTTGGGGATCTACCAATACCCCTTCCCTTGAAACTACATGCCCCAAAAAGGCAACCAAAGTCAACAAAAAATCACACTTAGAAAATTTTGCATACAACTTTTTGTTTCCCAAGAACACCTAAAATAAAACGAAGATGATCGGCATACGCTTCCTCACTTTTCAAATAAGCCAAAATGTCATCAATAAATACTATAACAAGCGAATGAATAAATGATTTGAACACACCATTCATTAATCTCATGAAAGTTGCAGGCGCGTTTGTCAACCCAAGCGACATAACTAGAAAATCATAGTGCCCATAACGGTCCTAAATGTCATTTTTGGTGTATCCCCAGGCCTAATCTTTAACTGATAGTAACCAGACCTTTAATCAATCTTAGAGAGAACTGATGCACCCTGTAACTGGTCAAAAGATCATCTATTCGAGGCAGTGAATACTTATTCTGAATGGTGAACCTATCCAACTGTCAGTAGTCTATACACATTCTCTCTTGCTAGTGATGTTGTTACCGCTTTTGTTGCTCTAGTTCGGCCCATAGAGTGAATGAGGAAAGATACCAATTTGTATCACCCAGATACCAATTGGATTCAAGTCATAGCATGAAGGACTAGAAAGAAGTGATTTTTTCCTAAAGTCCTATAGCTTCTCGAAGAAAAGTACAGACGTAATCGTACCATTCCGCAAGACTCTACTAGACTCGTTTTGGTACAATGAAATCAATAATAGGGCTCTTAGACCAACTTTGTCACGACCTAGACCGTCGTGATTGGCACCCACACTAACCCTCCGGTGGAAGAACCATTACTATAACCATACTAACAGTCTTAACAAAAATACTACACATTTTAAAATACGGAAGCAAGTTTAAATGTAGAAATTATATAGAGTTCCCATAAACTCCAAAGGTTTAATAAAACTAACCAAACTAATGCGGAAGAACAACCCCTAGAACCAGAAAGTCATTGTACCAAAACTCTACTAATGACAAGTCTAAGCACAAGGGGTACAACCCCGAAACTAAACAAACACCTTAAACAAATAGTCTGAGTCTGAAAAGAGTGGATGTAAACAAGAAAGATCCATGGCAGTCTAAAAGAACTGGCTCATCCTTGAATCTGGTTACACTCAATAGTCACCTAGCTAAGGTCTATCAATTTCCATCTGAAGATACCCTGTACTCAACAAAGAACAAGCAAGTGCAGTATCAGTACACTGAACAAGCAAGTGCAGTATCAGTACACAACCACAGTGTACTGGTAGGATCACACGGCTATCCCAATATGTGAAACATATATAAGTCATTACAACATCATAAACATGCATACACCGAACATATACAATATTAATTATTATTTACGAGCAACGTACAATTCCACATGTTTTAATAATACGCATCCATATAACAATTCAATGGTCCTCTCATGGAACCCAATTCAATGGTCCTCTCATGGATCCCATACACAAACTGTTAGTGTACCGGATCGTGGTACCCGTTCTAAGTTAGTGTGTCAGTTCCTACCACCTAATCAAAGTTTATGCCGGTACGTGGCAACTGATCCAAAGTTTATGTCGGTACGTGGCAATCGATCCTAGTTAATCTACCGGTACGTGGCATCCGATCTATTCAACATACCACAATCACAATCACAATGTACATTCTCAAAAATCATACAATTAAAAGGTGATTCATGGCATATAGTTATTCGTTCATACTCATTTACGATTAGTGTGATCAATAATGCAGCATTCGCATACATACATGCAATACAATGAAGAAAGTATAAACATACATCACACAACATGAAATCACAACCATCACCTACCTCGAATCCAAGCTTGAATCCCCTAAGTCACTTGAATCTTCCCTTTCTATATTCTTTCCTCTTGTTATAGGTCTACAAATAATTAATATACGCAAGGATCAACAATCAAAGGTCTAATTAACCGGATTATAACAAACCCAATAACCCTAGACTAAACCCAAGATCCTAATATTCAATTGAGGGCTTTTTCCACCATTAGTTTCATATCAAAACCCTCCCCCCTATAGTAATTAACCAGTAATCCAAGTTCTACGGATCGAAAAATGGATTCGGGGAGTGAAAACCTTACCTTTAGCCTCAAGAATGGTGGAAAACTATCAAGAAAACCCATGTGGTCGTTCCTTATCTCTCAAAATCGAAAAGTGCAAAATAAAACATTTTTGGGGTTTATTTCTGACTTTAAGTCGTGTCTGGCCCGCTACAGCGGTCCCGCCCTGGCAGCAGATATCCTGCCTCAGCGGCTTGCACAAAAACAGTGAGCAATGTAAGAATTCCAAAACCCCCATTTCACAAAATACTTTCACCCCATGACACTCAGAAAATACTTGTTCACGCTACGATCAATTTTGGGAGTTCTACTTACCCGAATTCAATTCTGTAAAGTCGTACAGGTTCCTTAACGTCTTAGCTATCTACTCATATGATCAAAATCATAATTAGATCTCACATTTGTTACCATATTTCCCTAAACGTTACTGACTCTGATTTCATCCAAATCTGGACAAGGTTAGGAAATTCCAAGTTACTACCAAAATATTTTCTGACCCCAATTCGTTCTTCGTTGGCTTTTCCTTGACGAAGGAATCAGGTCGTTACATAAAATGAAATGAATATCGATTAAGCCTTTATTACAAAGTAAAAGTAAGATAGTATAATAACATATTAAGTATCCTCTACTATGTAATTAATAAAGTAATGAACACCTGCCCATAGTATACCAATGTATTTTTCTCGTGCTTATACAAATAACTAGTGTTATGTTACTTGATATTTTTGCAAGTAAGAAAAACACATTAACTATTGTACAATAAATAACTAGATATTCAATAACTTTGTAGTAATATACTTAATACACTAAAAAAAATTCAATTATCATTCGTAGAGGAAAAATAAAATATAAAAAACCTATTAATATACAAACTAATAGTAATTGTATTATTTATTCACTAGACCAATTTAAGTCCTAGTTTAATATAAACACATAATAGGGTTTAGTGTTTGGACTAACAAAAAAACGTTCCTCCGTAACCTTTCCAAATATAAAAATCAGCTCAAATATCCGAGATTAAAATACAAATAAAATGTACATGTAATCAATGACATTATTAAAATGCAATTTTTTTCTTCCCAACAAGCAAATAAAATATAAAAAATATTATTTAACTAAGCCAAAATCAAATTCAAATTCAATTCAATAATGAATTACAAAACTAATTAATGCTAACTAATAAAAAACAGAAAAACCCGTGTAAACAACTATATTTATATATTTTACTTAATAACTATTAAAAAAACAAAGTGTTCACTCATCCATGGCCACAGAACCATCACCAATCAAGTGATCTATCTTTCCTTGAGGATGTGCGAAGAAATCTGCTACATCCAAGTGTGTGATGTCAACTTGATTTTCAGAGACAAAATTAGCTTCAAGAATTTTCTCTTTCTTCTTTAGCGATTCTTGATAAAGCTCAAACAAGTTCTTAGGAGTAAAACAATCACGGGCATAATGACCTCTTCCACAACATCGAAAACAACCTGCCTAGTTGTTTCACACTTCTCATCCTTTCTTTTTTTCCTTTTGATGGTGACTTTTATTTGATGAATGATTAAAACCAGGAAAATAATTTCGTTGTTGACCATAATCATGACAACGTCCACGTCCACGACCACGATTAGGGCCACCACCTTTTCCACACCTAGCATGGTGCCTCATTCACTTCAGAAAGTGGTTCGGATCCAGTAGGCCGATTCTTATGATTTTTCATTAGTAAATCATTATTTTTCTCAGCCACTAGAAGATGAGAAATTAGTTTAGAATACTTTTTGAAACCTTTCTCGATATTGTTGCTACAGGAGCACATTTGAGGCATAAAAAGTCGAGAACGTCTTTTTCATCATATCAATTATTTCACTAACCTCTTCTCCATATAGTTTCAACTGAGAAGTGATGTTTTACATGGCAGAATTATACTCATGCATAGACTTAAAGTATTGTAGCCATAGATACATCAAATCATATCATGTCTTTGGATGTATGACCATCTTGAAGTGGTCATATCTTTCTTTTAGTATACTCCACAAAATAAGTGGATACTTAACTGTGAGATATTCGATTTTTAAAATGTCATTAAGATGATGTCGCAAAAATATCATTGCCCGCACACAATTCTGCTTTGATGCTTTATTTTCTTCTTTTATGGAGTCTCCAAGACCCATTGCATCAAGTTTATTTTAGCATCTAACACCCACGAAAGGTAGTTTTCTCCCGAACTATGAAGGGAAACAAACTCTAGTTTTGTAAGATTAGCCATTAAAATTAAAAGCAAAAGAAAAATAATACCTTATTAGTTCTTCAAACTTAACCTTCACTTTTTGAGACGGTAGATTCTTGTTGTGATAACGTGTGATGAAACTATAGAAGAACAAGAAGACAAAGGAGGATGAAGAAGAAGAAGAAGAAGAAGAAGAAGAAGATTTAAAAGAAGAAGAAGATTCAGAAGAAGAAGATCAAAAGAAAAAGATTCAGAAGAAGGAGAATATTCAGAACATGAAGAAGATTCAAAAAAAAAGATTCAGAGGAAGAGGAAGAAGAAGAAGAACAAGATTCAGAAGAAGATTAAGAAGAAGATTAAGAAGAAGAAAATTTAGAAGAAGATTCTAAAGAGGAAGATTCAGAAGAAGATTCCTCAGAAGAAGAAGAAGATTAAGAAGAAGGAGAAGATTCAGAAGAACAAGAAGAGGAGGAGGAGGAAGAGGAAGAAGAATCTAAGGTAAGTATCTTTGATTTAAAAGAAAAATTACACATTTTCTTGAAAAGAAAACTCATAATTGATGAATTTCGAGAGTTAACCTTCGATATGGATAAACTTTTCAGTTCTCTTGCAAGTGTAAAGTTTCATTATATTGATCGTAAAAACTGTAAAATTGAAACTAATAAAAATAATAGCACCCTAAAAGACCATGTTGACCAACTTGGTTAACTGAATCTATTTATTAAATCTGAAATTTTGAAGTAATTTATTATTAAAAAAGGAAAATGAGCCATGAGTGACAATCAAAAAAATTGAACCATCTTTTAATAAGCGTAAAATTGACTTTTTCTATGAGAAAGAAAAGGTGAGAAAATCGAATCTAAAAGTGTCTAGGTTGAAAATAGACCTTAAAAGAGCTAATGGATGGATTAATTCTTTCAGAATTATTAGCGAATTGAGTGGCAGGGTGCACAATGAGGAAGACTGACATAGAATTTCGTAAACAAAATATCATCTCTAAATATGTATGCTATATTTTAGTAAAATTGGTCCTCTGACTACTAAGTGTCGAATTGCTAATTATTTTAGAAAAAAAACTAAATTGGCAAAGGGAAACAAATATATACCTATTGATAGAAACATGTCCACTAACTTGTTGCCTAAATGGATGAGAAGAAATCTAATTAACCCTTTTGATCATAAGAAATGACCCAATTTGTCTGGGTTTCTAAACCTAACCCTTAAGTTGTTTTACAGGTGAAGGTGAAATGAAACAAACAATATTGATATATAGATATTGCTTGCTTAAGGTATATGACTGAAGACAAATAAAATTTTATTCTACTCACTTCACAAAAAGGGGGAATGCATCATTTAGAGATGAAAAGGAAGATAGAGTGTATGTGTCAAGGGCAAGCAAGTGAGATTATTTTTCAAAAAATATAAAATAAATAAAGGACATGATCTCTGTTATGATTTTTTGAGGAATACTCAATTCTAATTCAATCATATACTCCAAACAATTAAAAAAAAGAAAAAAGAGAAACAAATGTTCCTAATAGATGAACCATGCTGATCTATATGCATCGTGAGAAAAATTGATATGCAAATGCAAAGGTTGAAGTAATGTATTCACCAATAAGATTGTTGAACCGGAGGTTGCTCTTGCAGCTTATGGGAAAAAAATGTCCTTCAAGCTATAATTAAAGCTGTACAAACTGATCTCCATAAAGAAAGGGTTGAAAATATTGAAATTATTCGTAAGTTGACACAATTATTAACACACGTTCCATCATTCTTTTCACTTTCCAATATTGGTGCCTTTGACTTTATTCTACTCCTATCAAGTGTTTTTCTTATTAGTACTCAATTTTTTTTGCTTCATTCAGTAGGGCTTTGATCTTATATAGAACATTATATGGAAGTTTAATGGATTGATTATCTTTGTTTTAATGACTCATGTTCTTGCTTTCAATAAAACATTATTATGTTGCATGAAGTCGTTGTCATATTGTCTTGGTGATAGCCTTAGTGGTCATGTAAAGTTTAACTAATCACTCTAGCTAGTATGTTCTAGGATTGCAATAGTTTTTTAATGATGCCAAAAGGGGGAAGATAAGAGTTGTGCAATGTTTATATCCCATTGACTAACCTATTTCATTATGGTATTTTATCCTTCAAACGTACCGGTAAAGTTATTTGAATGCACAAAGACAAGAGGTTTGTCATCATCAAAAAAGAAGAATTCATTGGGATTTATTCAGTTTTGATGATTTACAAAGAAAGATGAAATACGTAAGTCAACATGAGCCAAAGATACACTATCACGAGCACTTAAATCCGGGGAAAACTTTTAAAATGAATAAAGACAAGTGTGTAGAAACTAAGAAATGAATAGTATTAATTTCGTGATAAATCTCAAGGAAATAAACATCGTGTGAATAAAAGAGAGAATCAATGAGTTTGAATTGAAGAAGGATTATCACTTAAAGTAGAACTCTTCAAGTGACTGCTAAATTGAAGAATTGGAGTTCAACAACAACATAAAAGGATCAAGGAGTTTGATTTGAAGAAGCCGTCTAAAATAACAAAGAAGTCGAAATAGAAGTGCTAGAATCCTACAAAAGGAAGGAATCCAAATGACAGAAGGAGTCCAACTCAAAATAGACAAGAAGTTGCATCCTAGAATAATTAGGGCTTTAGAAGCCCAAGTGAAGTACAACACGACAAGCAGCGGTCTATAAATAAAGATGAAGTCATATAGAATATTTATGTACTTACAAACCAAAAAGGGAAATTAGAAAATTGACTTCCCAAGTGTTACCAACGGATTGAAAGAACACATTGAAGGAACACATCGACAAACTTGGGCCTGTTACAAAGTTTACGTGTTAGGAGTTTTTCTTTGTGATTGAGTCTTGATGTAATCTCAATTCAGTGAGTTATAAACTGAATTAGGAGTGTTGTCTTCAAGTTAGGATAACTCGAAGAGTCGGGAACAAATACCTTGGGTGGTTTGTGTTGAAGTATAGGATTTAGAGTTATTTTCTAGGATTACAAGAGCTGTAATCTGAATTCATAACTTAATGTTTAGGAATTAGAGTTAGTTCCTAAGATTGAATGAGATGTAATCTAAATCCATAGCTTGAAGTTTAGGAATTAGAGTTAATCCCTTAGGTTACAGAGTTTGTAATCTTAAACTGTTTAGGCTCAGTGATTTGGTTAAGTTGGAGTTAAATCCTATGGGAAACATGTCGTAATTATTTACACCTTTTGAGCCGAGTGTTTTTCACAGAAAACTATTGTGTTCATTACTTATTTCTCTTACTATTTTATTGGAATATGTTAGACAACCTATTTCACTCATAGGCGAATATAGAGTAAATTACTAGATCTTGCAAAATAACAATAGACAACGCAAGAAGAACATAAAATGAACATAGAACAAGATATTATAATTCCTTAAATTTGTTCATATATTGTGTTCAATCCAATAAATCAAAAATATCAAAGGACCAGAAAATTATATTGTGACCCCCCAAATTGTTTGGGAAATATAACCTCGTCATCATTGTTAAAGTTTTTGGTGTTAGGATTTTGCCATGATTTTTCTTCCCATATTTGAATTTTACCTTTCTAATGAAGGAAAGTTAAAGCATTATTATAATTAGTTTTATTATTTTTGAAAGGAAAACATTATTTTCTTCTATATTTGGTAAATTTTTTCTTAGGGGAAAAGTTTGGAGATCTATAAATAGAAGAACTCTATTCTCATAGCAAACAACACTAGCATCCATAATGTAGTTGTTAAAAGAGTTTGTTTATAAGAGAATTTCGCTCAACAATTTTAATATTTTCTATTTTATTAGTTTTTCATATATAGGCCCATTGACGAAGCTATATGATAATTGTAGAGCAACTTTCACATATAGCAAATATAAAAATCATATTTGTATGCTATAGCTCTAGTTTGCATAATTGCACTCCATATCAAATTTTATGTTTGCTATGGAGTTTTTGATTTGTATAATTCGCTAGAAAGATCCAATTTTATACAAATTATTTAGTTTTGTATAGATTCATTTATACATTGTAATTTGTATAGTAAGTTTTGTATTTGTATAATTATAAGTGTATAGAAAAAAATATATGTATTTGTATTTGAATATACACTCTTCTCTCGCTTTATACAAACGCAAATGCATTTCATACATTTTATACCGAAATGTATAAAATGGCTAATTGTATACCGAAAATGGCTAATTGTTTACCGAATCAGATGGCCAAAAAAGGATGTTTGCTGCGAATTACATTTAAAATAAACTATGGCTATAACATTTAATTTGAATTAATAGTTTGCTATTTCATACAATTTTCCCATAATTTTATGCTTCTTAGTATAGTTTTATTTGTCATTTGATTTATCAATGTCATAATTTGTAATTATAAGCTTCTGCATGACATTGTGATTGCTTTCGAACTCACTATTAGGTTACTTCCTCCTAAAATAGAATAGAAAAAATGTTGGAATGTACGCGTCCACCAGTTCTCACAGGACCAGGTCCCTAATAGAATAAAGTGCAGAAAATAAATAGCTGGAAATAAGATCTGCACAAATGTTTTACGTGGAAACCTCATTTCTCAAGGGAGTAAAATCACGACCTGTCTCACATGACTTTTCACACTATTTTCACTAATCTTTTCAAGCAAAAGAAAAAACCAGTTTACAACAACACCTAGAGATTAACCTCCTAATATCTAGACTAAGTAATACGACCTATTACTTAACCGAGCCTAAGCAATGCATCCATTATCCACTACACTAACCCTCACTGATTAATATAGACTTTTGACCGTAAGACACAAAGTTACCTGACGAGTCCACAAATTGGACTCATTTAGGGGTTTATTTTAATAGAAATTGTGTCCTCAAATGCTTATTTTATCTCAATATTTGATGAAAATACATAAGTTTCAAGTATTTGAAGTTTGAAGGAAAGCATGGACACTACTTCGCAAAAAGGAACAAAAAGGCTGAAAAGAGCGAAGAAAATGAACGCCTGACGATCGCCGAGTCCACTTGGCGAGTCGCCGAAGGGTCTCACTTCACCTTTTGTTCCAGTGTGCTGAGCCCTAAAGGAAAGGATCAAGTAGACAAAAAACCGGAGCAGTCGGTGCATCGCCGAGATGTTCTGCAAGGCAATACTATGTCACCCAATGACCCAGAGCACGACGATACTGAAGGATGGTGCAACATGGCGATGAACTACATATGGGGTGAATCGCCGAGTTGATCGGCGATTCTGACTAATGTCACCGAATGATCCGCTGCAGCACAGATCTTTGAAAACTATAAATACTCGTTGAGAGTTTTAGCTTAGTATCAAAGTTTTAGTGTGAAACTATTAATATAGTTTTAGTACTTTTTATTTTTGCTCTGAGTTTGAGAGGGTTTTGAAACTTGAAGAAGAAGAGGGTTTCATCTCCAAGGATTTTGGACTTGGGTCTCTTGGATTCTTTATTCTTGGCCTGTAACAAGACTCAAATGTTCATACCCATTTGAATGCAAGCTCATTTAGGTATAAATTTATATCTCTTGATGTGTGCCTAAAAACCCCAATTCTTGGGGTGTGATTTTAGTGAATATGGGTTAAGATTGTTGTTGGGTCTTGTTTGCTGATAAAATTAGATGTAGTTTAATGGTGATTTCGTCTAGTAGTTGTGGATAAATTTAACCAAATTTGTAGTTGCAAATCCAAGTTTATTTATGTGTTTTTGGCTTGCTCGAGAGAGAGGTCGCGAAACAAAGACTACTAGATTGATGGCCTAAGGAGTAGGTCGACATGAGGTTCAGCTCGAGAGAGTGAACCTTAGTCCCATGTCCTAACACTCAGCTCGAGAGAGTGAGTGGGCTAAGGCGTAGGTTGGTCTTCATGTGGCAAGTGGGTGTCCGAGAGGAACCCATTTGAAATGGAGTAAGTTGCTCAAGAGAGAATTTATTCCCACGTATACCTTAGCCTAGTCACTATTACTCTATAAATTTTCTATCGAAAGCATGTACCCAATAATTTAAATTAACCCGTATTCCGGTCACATCCCAAGAATCCCTTCTCATTACTTAGATTACTTTGTTAATTTTTCCATTTTTACTCACTAGTGACAAAACCCACGTTGTTAATTGACACTTTTGTGTCCCCCTTTAATTTACAATGTTTTTAATCGTTAATGTCTTTAGCTACGACTAGTTAGAACTAATTTTATTTTTCTATTAATTCTCAAAACCACTCCCTTGGGACTCGACCCCAACCGTTGGTTGGGTTATTATACTATTGCACGATCGTAGATACTTGCATCAGAAGTTGTGTCGTTGATTACACAAACATCAAAATGGCGCCGCTGCCGGGGAGTGGTGTTACTTGAGAATTCTTAGATTAGTAGAATTTTTGTTCTTCTTAGTCAAAGTCTACTTACTCAATCTTTAGTTTTGTTTTGTTAACTTGATTATATCCAAACAAAGGAAGCAATCATGGCGAGCTATACTCGGAAGCCAATGGAGTTTCCTCCATTAGAGGTAGTGGTGTTCCGGAATCGTATCCTCACCTTCAAGCAATTGGAAGGTGAACGGATCCATAAGTCATCGGCAAGTTTTAATGAACTGATCAATCAATGTCCAAATCATGACATTCCCAACATAGCTCTCCTTGACTATTTCTACAGAAGTCTTAGTCCTGGTAACAAAAGGTTGGTCGACCAACTCATTCTAGGAGGCATTGCAAAATAGCCATATGTGATAGCAGCTCAACTGCTTAATCAAATGGCTGAAAATAACCAAGAAGTAGAAAAAGACTTCATGCTTGCCGCCCTAATGACTCAGATGGATGAGTTGGCCAAAAAGATGGTGAAGATCGAAGTCCACTGTAAGAGGAAGGATAAATACATCCCCCTCATAAGCGAAGACGTCTCAAGGAAAATGAGGTTAAAAACCTTGAGGGAATGCTCTCAATCATTCTCCACAAGGTGACTAAGCAAGATAGAGAGCTGAAAGAAATGAAGGAAGACATTAAAGGAATGAAGCGGATGATTTGGTCTCATTCCAGAGTTGTCCAGCTGCTCGAGTCCACTGTGTCGCTTGATCTCTATCCGCAACAAAATGGGGGGTAGCCTGGTGATACCAAGGCTAACCCCAAAAATGGAGTTTGAGTGTTAACTTACGTCGTGCCACGACGTTAACTAAGGCGTTGTTTGGGAGGCAAACCCAAAACCCTTAATGCTTGTAATTTGTTATTATTGAAATAAAGGTGTCTTGATTTTGTAGGATTGGGCATGAAAAGTTTGTGGAAAGTATAGGATGAATTACACAAGCACAATTGGTGAATCGCCGACTAGATCGGCGACCCCGACAAAGACCGTCGTTTGGATCCTCACCTTGACTGAAGGTCTTGTAATACTCGGCGAGGTAGATAGACATTCGGTGAATGGCCGAGTAGCGGATCGAAAGAAACTAATGTCGCCGAATGGGTGAGATCTAAATGTTTTTATAAAGCCACGGGTTTTGACTTTCAACCTTTCTCACATTTTCTCACTCTTGATTTTCACAAATCAAACCTACCTAGTATTTTCAAAATTTCCGTATCTCGTGAGTATTTTAGTTGATTTAGTAGTGCTTGAATCTGTACTAATATGCTGCCTAGCATCACAGTCTTGACTTGATCTGTCAAAAAGGTTAGTCCTCAAAACCCTGCATCTAATTATGATAATTATACTCTCATTGCAAGCAATTTTATCCCATGTTGTATATTGTGCCTTTATGACAAAGTTAGACTATTCAAATGCATCTTTTGATTTGCTAATCCAACCCATCTGCTTTGAATGTTGGAATCCCGTTCTGATGATTTAGCATGAATGAAATTTTATGAGGAGCTCCTGCATATTGTAAGCTTGATTGATCTAGTGCATGTTTTGATTTTGTTTTTGGGGGTTGTGGGTTGAAATCGAGAAGATAGATGGGAAATAAGCACGATGGGCCGATTGGCGAGCTATTTCGAGCTCGCCAAATCACTCAATGGTTCGTCTATTTACCCCATCTCACCTTTAATTTCATGCTACTTGAGACATGGATTTTGTACCTTTCGGCAGAAATCTTAGATCACCAAAAGCATTCGGCGAATCTCCGAAAGTATCCTCGATCATCCCTTGTCTGCACCCCCTTACCTTTATTGGACTGTTACTTTCGGCGAATAAAGCACTGCTCGCCAAAGCAACTTGGTGATTCACCGATCTATTCGGCGAGATAATCTGCAATTGTATCCGTATGAATTTGATTTAGTTGTTTTAACTTCTCCCCAAATTCTTTGCAGAAATGGCTAAAACTAAAGTTGCAAGATAAGGCAGGTCACCCCAAGGTAAAACAAAAGGAATTAAAATCAACGAGGATGCAGCTGCATCCAGAAGCAAGGTTGCTAAACTTTCCACAGTTGGTGGGAGAGGCAAGGGCAAGGATAAGATCCTTCAACTATCATATACAAGCACTGACAGTGATGGCTTTTACAGAAATGACTCCAACCAATCTGAAAGCGAAAATGTGGATTCTGATGAGGATGATCTGTCAATAGCATAGAGGGCTGAGCGGCGAACTAAGAAGCTGAATGATCCATCCAGGATCAGGAATGCCCAGTCTACCACTCCTACATCTCCAGTTCCAGAGAAGGCAATGGTGTTAGCGCCTCTAGTACATGGTCCTTCGCCTACGTCAACGAATCGAGTAAAAGCTAAGGGACTGAGAACAATTCTGGAGGAAAAATGGTTGTCCATAGACGGGGTTATAGACAAACACCCAGAGATAATGGAATGCCTGAGATACCATAAGTTCCAAATTTTCACCAAACCCCGCGGCCTTTATATTCCAAACTTGGTAAGAGAGTTCTATAGTGCATACAGTGCACTAATACCCAAGAAAAAGCAGCTAGCAACAGCCTTCAAAGAGGTAGACTATATGGTTGTTAGAGGCAGGAGGGTGAAATGTAATAGTGAGGCGATTAACATGGTCTTGGGTATGTCCAGGTATATTGGGGATCACTGCCAACACATCATCAGAACAAAGAAATTGGATGAGATGAAAAAGTGGTTAGCCCCACTAATTTCAGACGAGACTCCAAAATGGTTGGCGGAAGGAGCTTCGATTGAAACGAAAGAACTAAACATTGCAGCAAGGTTCTGGTTTTGTTTTATCAGCAGCACAATCATGTCATCCCAGAATGAGTCGATTCTTCGCCTTGCCAAGGCAGCTTGCCTGGGTTGCATCATAGACGAAACTCGGATAAACTTGGGAGAAATCATCGCTTTAGAGATACTCATGTGTGCAAGGCAATGCCATACCTCACTTCCCTTCCTAGTATTGATCACAGCATTGTGCAAACAAGCTCGGGTACCTCGGGATGCTAAGAAGGATGTGGAAATGATACCCACAGCCTCTACTGATATCTGGAGGATCGAAGCCGAGTACCTTAAGGATCAAGCAGAAAGGAAGAAGGCAGCATTGGTGGAGTTAGGAAACACAGAATCATCACCTGCAGAGGCACCTCCAGATTCTTCCGCTGCTGCAAGGTCTCCCAGACCTACTGTTATTGCTGATATTTCTCGGCCTCCACTCACCCAGGCTTCCCTACTCCGGATAGGACATCTTTCCCTTTCTGCTGATCGTCGGGCTGCCAGTCTAGAGGCCTCTATTCCAAGAACGATCCAGATTGCCCTAGCTAATGTTGTGACACCTCTAAGAACTATCATTAATGCCCTAGCGGCCAGGATAGCAGTGTGTGAGCACAACCAAAGGGCCACAGATGAGGTAACAGCTTTAAAAGCTACCATTGCTGAGCTTCAAAAAGATGTAAACCACCTAAAGTCCACCGATGTATCCATGGTCTTTGGAACAGTGGAAATTCCAGACACGCCTGAGATGCCTCAAACCAACGCTGGACACAAGAATAGAGTGGAGCAAACAGCCGATTCTGAATCAAAATCAGAAACTGATGAAGAGTTGCATGAGGAGACTAAGAGAGCTGCAGATGAAGACCTGACCGAGATGGAAGCAATTATGATAGATGTTGTTGTGCAGGCCTCCTAGCATCTGCTGCTAGATCCAGTGGAGCTGGTCCTTCTGGAAGTCACTCCGGGCACTGATGCCTATACAGATAAAGGGACTACTTAGACAGAATCCCCTCTTTACCTCCCTCTCTGTCTTTCTTTATTCTGCCTTTCATATTCTGTGTTAATTGCATTTGAGGACAAATTACTTTTAGTTGTGGTGGGGTGACGCTCACCTTTTGTGTGCTATTTGCGATTCGTGTTGTGTATATATTTAGGCTGTCTGTTTATATATTGTGTTTACACTGCTTTCTGTGGATGTTTGAGCTTATGGCTCCTTTTGTTTAAATTACAAAAATTATTTTGATTTTGATCCATCTGAAAAAAATTTGCCACCTATTGTGTGTGAATGTGGCTGTTCTTTTGCAAAATTTAAGTCTCGGTTCTGATCAATACCGATGACTTGAATAGTGATCTCAATCGAACGAATATGAATGCACAGCTACGACAAGGCCAAATGAAGTTGCATAGACAATATGTGAACTCTTTGCATCTCGTTGTGATTAGCGATTTATCAAATCGAGTCTCTTGTGATGACCGTTGCACACTAGCGAAAGTGTGGATTCTTGTTTGACTTTAGTGTCAATGCCTTGTGTGATGAGCTTACTTTGAACCATGCACGATATATCCTACAATTTTCCCCGTGGGTCCGATCAACTAAGTGATGCTATCTCTTGATATGATCTTAGGCAACTTCTAAGAGTGTGAGCGAATATGACATAAACCTCTTTTGTGACCTACCCTGTGAGCGTGTGATTCTCTTTTGAACACCCCCTGAGCCTTAGCTTTCTTTGGAAGAAACTTGATGAAACCATAACCTTTCTTTATCCACTACCTATAGTCCTCTTAAATTGTGGTAGGCCAAAAGCCTAAGTTGGGGGTGTGGTAAAAAGAAAAGGGGAAGTCAAGAAGTGCAAGGAAAGTCTCCTTTTACCCATTGTTTTAAAGAAAATGGAACCCCTCCATATTAAAAAAAGAGAAAAGAAAGAAAAAGAAAAAAAATGAAAATGAAAGTTGTGGAACGAAAGTAAAAAAAATGGGGTTCCCAAACAATCCATGGAAAGTGAATAATATAATGACTTATGAGCACTAAAGAGAATGATGAAGGAAAAGAAAGGAAGTGTTGTGAGCACCACATTTCATAAGGATGAAAGTCACTGAGCCTAAATAACCATACCTTTGCACTCAGCCCCATTACAAGCCTCGAAAAGACCTTTTTGATCTTAGAGTGAGCTGAAACAAATGTTGATCGGAAAATATGGGAAAACCTATGTGTGAAAGCATGCATTGTGTTCTTCCTTATGAGAGTGAGCATTGCATTTGATTCCGAAGCTTTAAATTGTGAACCATTTTGTGATTATGGAATCATCCTTTCTGTGAGGGCATTCGAACACTTTGGTTGAGTTTGAACTTGCATTTGAAGCAAGTATTGTGAGCATGCGGTTCTTTGATATTGGTGAGTCACAACTAGAATCTTTGAGTGCACATTTGATCTTTTCATAAGTAAATTGAGTCTTGTTGTGTGCATTCATGATTGAGTCTTGTGTAGCACTGTTCGAGACACCATTTTTGAACAGCTGAACTTGAGTTTGCTTGAGGACAAGCCAAAGTTTAAGTTGGGGGTGTTGATGAGTCTATAAATTGGACTCATTTGGGGCTTTTTTTTTTTGGTAACTAACATGATTTTATTAATCACCAGTGAGAACATTACAAAACCATAGCTTAGTCAAACTCAACTATCTATCTCCTAACTCATCTCTAACTGGACTATTTCAATTGTGTAGTACATCCTGCTCAAAATTGGAAATTATGAATTATCCTATTTACATCATGTGCTGCTCGAGCACTGCAAGTATATGCTATCTCCCGGGCAAGGCTTTCGATCTCGCGACTTCTCTTCTAAAAATTTCTCGTGTTTCTTTCATTCTATATCTCATTTAGGGCTTTATTTTAATAGAAATTGTGTCCTCAAATGCTTATTTTATCTCAATATCTGATGAAAACACGTAAGTTTTAGGTATTTGAAGTTTGAAGGATAGCATGGACGCTACTTCGCAAAAAGGAACAAAAGGGCTGAGAAGAATGAAGAAAATAAAGGCCTGAGGATTGCCGAGTCCACTTGGCAAGTCGCCGAAGGGTCTCACTTTGCCTTTTGTTCCAGTGTGCTGAGCCTTGAAGGAAAGGATCAAGTAGGCGAAAAAAGGGAGCAATCGGTGCATCGCCGAGAAGTTTAGCGAGGCAGTACTATGTCGCCCAATGACCCAGAGCACGACGATGCTGAAGGATGGTGCAAGACGGCGATGAACTACATCAAGGGGCGAATCGCCGAGTTGATCAGCGATTCTGACTAATGTCGCCGAATGATCCGCTGAAGCACAGATCTTTGAAAACTATAAATACTCGTTGAGAGTTTTAGCTTAGTATCAAATTTTTTGTGTGAAACTATTAATATAACTTTAGTACTTTTTATTTTTGCTCTGAGTTTGAGAGGGTTTTGAAACTTGAAGAAGAAGAGGGTTTCATCTCCAAGGATTTGGCCTTGGGACTCTTGGATTCTTCATTCTTGGCCTGTAACAAGGCTCAAATATTCATACCAATTTGAATGCAAGCTCATTTAGGTATAAATTTCTATCTCTTGATGTGTGGCTAAAAACCCTAATTCTTGGGGTGTGATTTAGCGAATATGGGTTAAGATTAATGTTGGGACTTGCTTGCTGATAGATTAATTAGATGTAGCTTAATGCTGATTTCGTCTAGTAGTTGTGGATGAATTTAACAAATTTGTAGTTGCAAATACAAGTTTATTTATGTGTTTTCGTCTTAATCGAGAGAGAAGTCGCGAAACCAAACTACTGATTGATGGCCTAAGGAGTGGGTCGACATGAGGTTCAGCTCGAAAGAGTGAACCCTAGTCCCATATCCTAACACTCAGCTCGAGAGAGTGAGTGGGGCAAGGCGTAGGCTAGTCTTTATGTGGAAAGTGGGTGTCCGAGAGGAACCCATTTGAAACGGGGTAAGTTGCTCGAGAGAGAATTTTTTCCCACGTATAGGTTAGCCTAGTCACTATTACCCTATAAATTTTCTATCGAAAGCAAGTACCCAATAATTTAAATTAACCCGTATTCCGGTCACATCCCAAGAATCCTTTCTCATTACTTAGATTACTTTGTTAATTTTGCCATTTTAACTCACTAGTGACAAAAACCCCATTGTTAATTGACACTTTTGTGTCCCCCTTTAATTTACAATGCTTTTAATCGTTAATGTCTTTAGCTATGACTAGTTAGAACTAATTTTATTTTTCTATTAATTCTCAAAACCTCTCCATTGGGACTCGACCCCAACCCTCAGTTGGGTTATACTATTGCACGATCGTAGACACTTGCATCGG
This sequence comes from Solanum tuberosum, assembly GCF_000226075.1. Lineage (NCBI taxonomy): Eukaryota > Viridiplantae > Streptophyta > Magnoliopsida > Solanales > Solanaceae > Solanum > Solanum tuberosum. The sequence goes on along the minus strand of NW_006239111.1, from coordinate 1,051,782 downwards.
AAGTTGTGTCGTTGATTACACAAGCATCACTATCCCTAACTATGTTCTTACAAGACTCAAACAAAGTTTTGAAACCTTTCTAACAAGGGTGAAACTAATCCTACAAGTTAAGTACAAATACAAAGAATCAAGAACATCAGCAGGTACGGGAAGCACTCCTTCTGTTGATCAGGTCCTTGCTGTATGTGTTCTTGCGCTTGAGTTCTTTCTTGAAGATGGCTTTCTCCTTTTTAGGTTGTGAGTTTTTGGAGGAGAGACTATATAAATTCAAAACAAACTCCTTGGGACCGCCCATTGGCTGAGAACCTGTTGTTCAGAAAAGTTGTGCACCTACCACATCAGAGGTGGCAGCTTTTGTGATAGGTTGTCTTGTCGCCTTTTCATATACTCAATCTTGCATGAACCAGGTCCCTTGCAAAGTTCTTTGTGAGTTCTTAAAAGACTTGCTGCTCACTTCCTCTTTTGAATGAATTTAATATGTTGTTTGTCATGTTGAAAATATCAACCATAAAGAGTTATTTACTGTTGGCCTCGTCCATTCTGATTGGTTAAGTACGCTAGCATCTCACCAACCACTGATAGGACAACTTTACAGTTGTACACCACTTGCACATCTCATGGAGAGAACTCTGCCAGGGACCGGGTCCCTGTATTTGTGAGCCACTTGAAACAGGTTATCTCGTTTGCTCTTCCTGTTGGTGCAGTACACTACACTTTTCACCTACCTCATGACATGACAGCTTTACAGTTGTTCCTCATGATGAATCTGGACGAGAATACACTGCCAGGGACCAGGTCCCTGTATTTGTGAGGGTCATCAAATAACCTAGAATATAACATTTTCCCCCACCCATTTTGATGATGACACACAAAGATTCCTCACATTGAGTTTATTCATTTATTTTACTGTCATCTGTCCCAATAACAATGATCTGGTTCCTTGTTAGATCTCTAAATTTGTTAAATCATCAAAACTTAACATCAACTTGAAAATAACATTTTCCCCCATTTTGATGATAATAGACTTATTCACCAATTCCCCCTATCAACAAGAACTCTTCAGGTAACTGGAGTTTCATCATCCCCGGAGTTTGTCAAATCATCAAAATATCAAAATAGAATTTCCCCCCTTTTTGATGATGACAAACAACTTCTTTCCCCTATCGGCATGACCATGTCCTTTTCAAGAGCTAGCATTGATTTGTCCTATCGCCATGACCATGTCCTCTTCAAGTAGCTTGCATTTATTCCCCCTATCGACATGACCATGTCTTCTTCAAGTAGCTAGCATTTATTTCCCCTACCGACATGACCCTGTCTTTTTCAAGGTAGCTAACATCATTGATCTCATACCTTTAACAATTATTTTCCCCCTTTTGACATCATAAAAAAAGGGTTTAAGCAGTAAACCAAGTTGACATAAATGCATCTCAAGAAAATTCATGGCCACTTGGGAAACACTAAGCATGAGTAAAAATGCATAAAATAATGAGACAAGTCAGTAGAAGCAAGACATTTTTCATTCAGAAATAAAAGATCAGCCATCAAAGCATTGCAGATATCATTACAAATGAGAACCAACGCAATATCCACGGAGTTTTAATAGAGAACGGGGAGGATTGACACAGGAGTTGAGGAAGAGAGGGGGTGGCTTGGGAGCAAGGGATTGAAAGAATAGAACTAATAGATCATATCCCTTAGCATGGTTTTTCAGAATCCTCTCTTAAAGTTCAACATGCTTTGCTGCCCAGGCTTCATGTTGAACCTTCTGGGCTGCTAGTTTTTTTTTTAACCAGGTCCCTCTGATAGTGTTGTTTCAGAAGCTGAGCCTTCAGGCAAAAAATTTCAGTATCCCTGTTAGCAAGATAACCTTTCATAGCTTCCAATAATAGCCTGAGTTTCTCATAATAGAAAGATTAGTAAAACCAAACTTACTCAAGGCCTCCGAGATGAATAGATCAATAATTGAGGAAATAAAAAGAAAATTTCATTTCATTTTTGTTTTGTTTTTTTTTTAAATCAGACACCATTCTATTCAGAATACTTTGAGTTCTCAGAATATCAACTTCTCCCATTTTGAACAACATCCTTTCCACTTCTTCCTTTTTCTTGGTGGACTTGGTCCCTCTTGACACTTAAAAACATATTCATCAGAAAATTCTCCAGTAAAAACAAAGGGTTTAACCATTTAAAGTGTTTTTGAGAGAGGAGAAAAGAAAGTTTTTTTAAAAGTTTTCAGATTTTGGAAAGGGATTTGAAAAGAAATATGGAGTATAAAGAAATGAAAGGGTGTATTATGTGAAAGAAAGTGTCATTTTGGGTATTCAAAAGATGGGAAAATGGTTAGATACCTGAATGACAGACACGTGGCAAATGCAACGGTTCTCATGCATAATTCAAACTGCAATGTTAAGAGTGCTAACTTACGAGAACGGACTGGGTCCCTCTCTGTAGTTTCAATGTGATTGCCTAGATATGTCCTAACCTCTCTTTTTCTTCAGGCCTTTTGTCATGTGTGTATACCTACAAAAGGTATGAGACTGAATTTGCTTAAAACATATATAACTGATAAACAAGGATACCTGCTCCCTTTGCATAGTTATGAGAGGGTTGATTGCTTCGGGCATGATCCATTCAATCAGGTTTCAGCATTCCCAACTTTAGTTTGATTATCTCAGCCAGGTCTTCTAAGAGCTTCAAGCTGCTGCTTGATCTACAAGAGTTGATCACATCAAGCTGCACTTGCTACCTTCTCTTCCTCAGAAGTTGAAAGAGCAACTGAATCTTGCCTTTTTGAATAGTTAACCCAACCCCTTGTTGTTTCAAGAAACCCTCCACTTCAATTGGTATTTTTTCATGAAAAGCAAACATGATATAAGAAATCCAATGTTTCACTAAGATTTCGAATAGCGGTCCCGAATTCAAGTTGATTCCCCATGAGTAAGATATAGCCTAGATCATAAGCCATTCATGAGGTACTACTTCTACCGACTGAATATTCAGCATGATCAGTATCACCATATTCCTCCAAATCAAAAAGTCTCCTGATGGACAGAATAGAACCAGGTCCCTGTCTTCTTCAAATGTCTTAGGATTCTCTAAGCAGCCTTCAAATGTGATTCCATTGGACAATCTTGGAATCTTCCATAAATCCTAACACTTGAATCATTTACATCTGGACCAGATCCATCAACACCTAGCTTCAAGTTGATTCCCATGGGAGTATAATTGCCTTGTCAATTATAATGTGAATCTTCTTCAGTAGCTTCGCTGAGCTGGAACCAGGTCCATGTTCTTGACAAACTGGTCCTTGCTCAGTGTATTGGTGAAGATTTCAGCCACTTGATCTTCCATTTTGCAAAGCTTCATGATGACATCACCCCCTGTTAACATTGTCTTGACTTGAAGTATGTCAAGCCTTAGAGCAGCTCATTGATGCACTTTTTGGGACAATCGAGGGTACCATTAGAGTTTTGCTGAATCTGTAGCTCTAAGAAGAAATCTCCCACTGTGTTCATTTAGAATTCACTACCCATGAATGCAACAAACTCTTCATACAACAATTCAAAAGGTTGCTCCAAAGATGACATCATCGATATACACTTGAATGATCAGTAATTCCTTTCCTTGTGATTTCAAAAACAGGGTTTTTGACAATTTTACCTCTTTTGAAGCCATTGTTGAAAAGGAACTTGGACAACCTATTAGCTTGTTTGGAATCGAGTGTCATACTTTGCTTCTTTCAAACTGACCTTGATCAGCTTCTTCATTCTCACCTTCAGAATTCACCTTATTAGTTCGAATTGCATCATCTTTGTTCAGCACTGTCTACAGGACCGGGTCCCTCATCAGGTTCATAATCTGCATCAGCTTCCTTTAGATTGCTTGATTCAAGAAGAGGATATACTTAACAAGTTCAATGTTTAGCCCATCTCTTTGAATTTGAAGTAACTCTTCCATCTCATAAACTTCTTCGTTTTCTTTCAGCTTCTCAATTCTTCCAGACTCATCAATAACAACATGAACACTTTCTTCAATGCACAATTCTGATTTTCATCCACCTGATAAGCCTTTTTAGAGGAAGACTATCCCGCAACTATTATTTCATCACCATTGAGATCAAACTTCTCAATATCATCATTTTGGTCACAAAACATGTCGTATTCACCACTTCAGCCCGAAGGTTCTTTGACAGATTAAAAGCCTGCTTATTCCACCTGAAGGATGGTTTGATATGCTTCTCTTTAACACAAGAATCACAAACTTTGTCATCTGAACATTTTATTTTGACCAGACCGAGTACCAGGTCCCTGGACACAAGTTTTTTCAGTAGAGGAGCCCTCACATAGCTGAGTCTCTTGAGTCATTGATCAGTAGTCTCACTTTGACCACTAAGGCAAGTGACACATTTACTATGAGCTGTGTTCAAATCAGTAGCATACATGTTCTTGCATCTCATTTTTGTTATGATCATCATCCGAGAGAGCAAGTTTGTGACAACACATATATCTGATAAGACCTTAACTTCATTTATTTCATCAAAAATATGTGGAACACTTGAAGGATTGTATTTCAACCATTGACATATTACACATCCTTAATGGTATGTTCTACAGACTTCGCAATCACGCCTATACCAAGAGTATACCCCATTTTTTTTATTGTCAAATGAGACACCTCTACCTTGAATGTTCCTTGAGAAAGAGAAGAAGTTTTTCGTTTTCCAAATCACGTGCTTTGAGCATCAGCTATTCATGAACCAACACTAACTGTTACTACTTCCTCTCACTTGCATATAATATCACTTGTTAGCCTTGGGAACCCACTTGAGATGGAGTTCCCAAAAACTATCAAGAGGCTTAATGAGAAACCTTCCAATCCATGGGGGCAAGGAGTTTTTACTGAAAGGATACGAGGGACCAGGTCCTTTCTTCTTTTGAGATTCAAGAAACCTTGTTTGGTTTTCTTTGGTCTTTCTAATGGATTAACAATTTCTCTTCAGGTGACCATTTCTCCCACAATGAGTACATAACAGATTATCAGATACTGATACATACTTTTTGTGAGGGTTATAGGGAGGTTCTATCTTTCTGCAGCCTAAACCCTTACCACTGTTGAATTTCTGATTTGCCAAGTTAGAAAGAATATTTGAAGAATCACTCCATTTCAAAGATTGATTTATCTCTTCTTTAACTTGACTTAAGTCCCTTACTAGTTATGAGTTTCTTTCAAGGACGGCAACTAGTTTGGACACACAAATTTTTAGGCTCTCCTCTACCTCAAGCTCAAAGCTACTGAGTTTCCTTTATCCATTTTCAGAGGTTTATGGTTCTTCCTTATGTTGACAACCCTAAGTCTTCATAATACTCAATCTAACATTCATTTCAGACATCTGAGATATAATGGCTGATTTTTCATATTGACAAGATCCAGATTTTCACTTAAGGCTAATTTTTCATTCGTTAATTAATCAACAGAGTCTATTAGCACAATGGCAAGTTTTCTCAAACTATTAATGGACAGGGTGTCTAGGTCACCCTTAAGGTCAAGAAATGTTACCTCGTTCTTGTCGTCTTCATCGTCAATCCTTTCCATCAATGAGAAGATGGAGTTGAATATGTCCTATTCATCCTTGAATACCATTATAGAGACATCTTCATGGGCTTATCCCTCTTCAGAATCACTATAGGTGTTTCCCGATACTGCAAAGTCCTTCTTCACCACATGATCAATATTAGCCTTTCTCTTAACATAGTTAGGGACCTGGTCCCTTCGCCTTTCTTTGATGTTTTGAAATTTATTCTTGTGACTCTGACAATCTCTCATAAAGTTGCTTGGCTTTCCACACTTATGACAGAGGTCGTTTGCATTTTATATTCTGTTGGAGTTTCCTTCTTCTTGAAACCCTCCATGTTTTTTGACTAATTTTTGAAATATTTTAGTCAAATAACTCATCTCTTCTTCATCTTCAGAAGCATCATTTTGAGATACCTTTAGTGCTACTGACTTCTCTTTCTTTCTGTATGTTTCATCATACTCTCTTCTACACTTGGGAACCTCCTGAGTTAGATCTCTTTCTTTCACGTTCTTGGTAGGAATGTAAGGACCATAAAGAACCACATCCCACAGCTCGTTGCCTTTCGCCATGATATAATCATGCATTTTGGTGTTCCACCACCGGTAGTACTTGGCGTTAAAATGAGGTGGACATGTAGAAGATTTACCTTCCTCTAGACTTGGTGAGGCCACCATTCCTTCGGGATCTATTCTCTTGGTTTTAATAAGATAGAGAATCCAACACTCTGATATCAATTGTTTAAATGTACGCGTCCACCAGTTCTCACAGGACTTGGTCCACGACAGAATAAAGTGCAGAAAATAAATAGCTGGAAGTAAGATCTGCACAACTGTTTTACGTGGAAACCTCCTTTCTCAAGGGAGTAAAACCACGACCTGTCTCATAAAACTTTTCACACTATTTCCACTAACCTTCTGAACCAAATGTAAAAACCATTTTACAACAACACCTAGAAATTAACCTACTAATCTCTAGACTAAGTAAAACAACTTATTACTTAACTGAGCCTAAGCAATGCATCCATTGCCCACTCTACTAAACCTCATCGATTAATATAGACTTTTGATTGAAATACACAAAGTTACCTCTAACTATTTTCTTACAAGACTCAAACAATGTTTAGAAACGTTTCTAGCAAGAGTGAAACGAATCCTACAAGTTAACTACAAATACAAACAATCAAGAACAACAACATGTACGGAAAGCACTCCTTCTGTTGATCAGGTCCTTGTTGTATCTGTTCTTCTGCTTGAGTTCTTCCATGAAGATGGCTTTCTCGTTTTTAGCCTGTGAGTTTTTGTTTCCAAATCTTAGGTTGTGTTTTTGGAGAAGGAACTATATAAAATCAACACAAAAATCCTTGGGACCGCCCATTGGCTGAGAGCATGTTGTTCAGAAAAGTTGTGCACCTACCACATCAGTGGTGGTAGCTTTTGTGATAGGTTGTGTTGTCGGATTTTCATATACGCAATCTTGCAAGGACCAGGTCCCTTGCAAAGTTCTTTGTGAGTTCTTGAAAGTCTTGCTGCTCATTTCCTCTTTTGAATGAATTTAATATGTTGTTTGCCATGTTGAAAATATCAACCATAAAGCGTTATTAACTGTTGGACAAACAACCTCGTCCATTCTGATTGGTTAAGTACGCTAGCGTTTCACCAACCACTGATAGGACAGCTATACAACTGTACACCACTTGTACATCTGATGGAGAGAACTTTGCTAGGGACCGGGTCTGTGCATTTGTGAGCCACTTGAAATAGGTTATCTCGTCTGATCTTCCTCTTCGTGAAGTACACTACAATTTTCACCTACATCCTGACATGACAGATTTACAGCTGTCCCTCATGATGAATCTGGACAAGAGCACATTGTCAGGGACCAGTTCCCTATATTTGTGAGGGTCATCAAAGCATCTAGAATATAACATCCCCCCTCCCCCTTTTTGATGATGACTGACAAAGATTCCTCACATTGAGTTTATTCATTTATTTTACTGTCATCAGTCCCAATAACAATGATCCGGTTCCTTGTTAGATCTCTAAATTTGTTAAATCATCAAAACTTAACATCAGCTCCAAAATAATATTTCCCCCCTTTTTGATGATAACAGACTTATTCACCAGTTCCCCCGATCAAAAAGAACTCTTTAGGTAACTGGAGTTTCATCATCCCTGGAGTTTGTCAAATCATCAAAACATCAAAATAGCATCCCCCCCCCCCTTTTTTGATGATGACAAACAACTTCTTCTCCCTATTGGCATGACCATGTCCTTTTCAAGAGCTAGCATTGATTTCCCCTATCGCCATGACCATATCCTCTTCAAGTAGCTTACATTTATTCCCCCTATCGGCATGACCATGTCTTATTCAAGTAGCTAGCATTTATTGCCCCTACTGGCATGACCCTGTCTTCTTCAAGGTAGCTAACATCATTGATCTCATACCTTTAACAATTATTTTCCCCCTTTTGACATCATAATAAAAAGGTTTAAGCAGTAAACCAAGTTGACAGAAATGCAGCTCAAGCAAATTCATGACCATTTGGGCAACACTGAGCATGAGTAAAAATGCATAAAATAATTAGACAAGTTAGTAGAAGCAAGAAATTTTTCATTCAGAAATAAAATATCAGCCATCAAAGCATTACATATATCATTACGAATGAGAACCAATGCAATATCCATGGAATTTCAATAGAGAATGAGGAGGATTGACACAGGAGTTGAGAAAGAGAGGGGATGGATTGGGAGCAAGGGATTGAAAGAATAGAACTAATAGATCATATCCCTTAGCATGGTTTTTCAGAATCCTCTCTTAAAATTCAGCAAGCTTTGCTGCCCAGGCTTATGTTGAACCTTCTGGGCTGCCTGTTTTTTTTCAACCTGGTCCCTCTTATAGTGCTGTTTCAGAAGCTGAGCCTTTAGGCAAACCATTTCAGTATTTCTCTTAGCAAGAGCAATTGTCATAGCTTCCAACAATAACCTGAGTTTCTCATAACAGAAAGATTAGTAAAATAAAACTTACTCAAGGCCTCCGAGATGAATAGATCAAAAATTGAGGAACCAAAAAGAAAATTTCATTTCATATTTGTTTTTTTTTTAAATTAGACACCCTCCTATTTAGAATACTTTTAGTTCTCAGAATATCAACTCATCCCATTTTGAGCAACATCTTTTCCACTTCTTTCTTTTGCTTGGTGGACCTGGTCCCTCTTCACACTTAAAAACATATTCATCAGAAAATTCTTCAGTAAGATCAAACGGTTTAACCATTTGAAGTGTTTTTGAGAGAGGAGAAAAGAAAGTTTTTTAAAAAAATTCAAATTTTGGAAAGGGATTTGAAAAGAAATATGAAGTATGAAGAAATTGAAAGGGTGTATTATGTGAAAGAAAGTGCCATTTTGGGTATTCAAAATATGGGACAATGGTCAGATACCTGAATGACAGACAAGTGGCAATTGCAACGATTCTCATGTATAATTCAAACTGCAATGTTAAGAGTGCTAACCTTCGAGAACGGACTGGGTCCCTCTCTGTAGTTTCAATGTGATTACCTAGATATGTCCTGACCTCCCCTTTTCTTCAGGCCTTTTGTCATGTGTGTATACCTACAAAAGGTATGAGACTGAATTTGCTTAAAACATACATAACTGAAAAACAAGGATACCTTCTCCCTTTGCATAGTTATCAGAGGGTTGATTGGTTCAGGCATGATCCATTCAATCAGATTTTAGCATTCCCAACTTCAGTTTGATTATCTCAGCCAGGTCTTCTAAGAGCTTCAAGTTGTTGCTTGATCTACAAGATCTGATCACATCCAGTTGCACTTGCTACATTCTCTACCTCGGTTGTTGAAAGAGCAATTGAATCTTGCCTTTTAGTTCCCCATGAGTAAGATATCAACCTAGATCATAAGCCATCCATGAGGTATTATTTCTACCAACTCGATATTCAACATGATCAGTATCACCATATTCCTCCAAATCAAAAAGTCTCCTGATGGACATAATAGAACCAGGTCCTTATCTTTTTCAAATGTCTTAGAATTCTCTAAGCAGCCTTCAAATGTGATTCCGTTCGACAATCTTGGAATCTTCCATAAATCCTAACACTTGAATCATTTACATCTGGACTAGATCCATCAACACCTAGCTTCAAGTTGATTCCCATGGGAGTATAATTGCCTTGTCAATTATAATGTGAATCTTTTTCAGTTGCTTCGCTGAGCTGGAACCAGGTCCATGTTCTTGACAAACTGGTCCTTTCTCAATGTATTGGTGAAGATTTCAGCCACTTGATCTTCCATTTTGCAAAGCTTCATGATGACATTACCCCTTGTTAACATTGTCTTGACTTCAAGTATGTCAAGCCTTAGAGCAGCTCATTGATGCACTTTTTGGGACAATCGAGGGTACCTTTAGAGTTTTACTGAATCTATAGCTCTAAGAAGAAATCTCCCACTGTGTTCATTTAGAATTCACTACCCATGAATACGGCAAACTCTTCATACAAAAATTCAAAAGGTTGCTCCAAAGATGACATCATCGATATACACTTGAATGATCAGTAATTCCTTTCCTTGTTATTTCAAAAAAAGGGTTTTTGACAATTTTACCTCTTTTGAAGCCAATGTTGAAGAGGAACTTGGGCAACCTATCAGCTTGTTTGGAACCGAGTGTCATACTTTGCTTCTTTCAAACTGAGCTTGATCAGCTTCTTCATTCTCACCTTCAGAATTCACATTATTAGTTTGAAATGTATCATCTTTGTTCCGCACTGTCTACAGGACCGGGTCGCTCATCAGGTTCATAATCTGCATCAGCTTCCTTTAGATTGCGTGATTCATGAAGAGGATATACTTCAACAAGTTCACTGTTTAGCCCATCTCTCTGAATCTGAAGTAACTCTTCCATCTCATAAACTTCATCGCTTTTTTCCAGCTTCTTAATTCTTCCAGACTCATGAATAATAACATGAACACTTTCTTCAATGCACAATTCTGGTTTTCATCCACCTGATAAGCCTTCTTAGAGGAAGAATATCCCGAAATTATTATTTCATCACCATTGAGATCAAACTTCTCAATATCATCATTTTTGTTACAAAACATGTCGTATTCACCACTTCAGTCCAAAGGTTCTTTGAAAGATTAAAAGCCTGCTTATTCCACCTGAAGGATGGTTTGATATGCTTCTCTTTAACATAAGAATCACAAACTTTGTCATCTGAACATTTTATTTTGACCATACTGAGGACCAGGTCCCTTGACACAAGTTTTTTCAGTAGAGGAGCCCTCACATAGCTGAGTCTCCTAAGTCATTGATCAGTATTCTCACCTTGACCACTAAGGCAAGTGAGACTTTTTACTATGACATGTGTTCAGATCAGTAACATACATGTTCTTGCATCACTTTTTTGTCAAGATCATCATCCGAGAGAGCAAGTTTGTGACAAAACATTTATCTGATAAGACCTTAGCTTCATTTCTTTCATCAAAAATATGTGGAACACTTGAAGGATTGTACTTCAACCATTGACATAGTACACATCCTTAATGGTGTGTTCTATAGACTTCCCAATCACGCCTATACCAAGAGTATACCCTATTTTTTTTATTGTCAAATGAGACACCTCTACCTTGAAGTGCCTCGAGAGAGAGAAGAAGTTTTCAGTTTTCCCAATTACGTGCTTTGAGCATCAGCTATTCATGAACCAACACTAACTGTTACTACTTCCTCTCACTTGCATACCATATCACTTGTTACCTTGGGAACCCACTTGAAGTGGGTTCCCAAAAACTATCAAGAGGCTTAATGAGAAACCTTCCAATCTATGGGGGCAAGGTGTTTTTACTGAAACGATACCTGGGACCAGGTGCTTTCTTCTTTTCAGATTCAAGAAACCTTGTTTGATTTTCTTTGGTCTTTATCATGGATTCACAATTTCTCTTCTGGTGACCATTTCTCCCACAATGAGTACATAACAGATTATCATATACTGATACATACTTTCTATGAGGGTTGTAGGGAGGTTCTATCGTTCTGCACCCTAAACCCTTACCACTGTTGAATTTCTGATTTACCAAGTTAGAAAGAATATTTGAAGAATCACTCTATTTCAAGATTGATGTAGCTCTTCTATAACTTGACTTAAGTCCCTTACTAGCTCTGAGTTTCTTTCAAGGACAGCAACTAGTTTGGACACACAAATTCTTGGGCTCTCCTCTATGTCAAGCACAAAGCTACTGAGTTTCCTTTATCCATTTTCAGACGTTTCTGGCTCTTCCTTATATTGACAACCCTCAGTCTTCATACTACTCAATCTAACATTCATTTCAGATATCTGAGATATAATGGCTGATTTTTCATCTTAACAAGATCCATATTTTCACTTAAGACCATTTTTTCATTCGTTAGTTAATCAACAGAGTCGATTACCACAATGGGAAGTTTTCTCAAACTATTAATGGACATGGTGTCTATGTCACCCTTAAGGTCAAGAAGTGTTACCTCGTTCTTGTCGTCTTCATCGTCAGTCCTTGCCGTCAATGAGAAGATGGAGTTGAATATGTCCTCTTCATCCTTGACTGCCATCAGATAGACATCTTCATGGGGTTCTCCCTCTTCAGAATCACTAGAGGCATTTCCCGATACTGCAAAGTCCTTCTTTACCACATGATCAACATTAGCCTTTCTCTTAGCATGGTTAGGGACTAGTCCCTTTGCCTTTCTTTGATGTCTTGAAAATCATGTTTGTAACTCTGACAGTCTCTCATAAAGTTGCCTGGCTTTCCACATTTATGACAGAGGTTGTTTGCATTTTATGTTCTGTTAGAGTTTCCTTCTTCTTGAAACCCTCCATGTTTTTTGACTATTTTTTGAAACCTTTTAGTGAAATAACTCATCTCTTCTTCGTCTTCAGAAGCATCATTTTGAGATACCTTTAGTGCTACTGACTTCTCCTTCTTTCTGTATGTTTCATCATACTCTCTTCTACACTTGGGAACCTCCTAAGTTAGATCTCTTTCTTTCACGTTCTTGATAGGAATGTAAGGACCATCAAGAACCACATCCCACATCTCGATGTCTTTCGCCATGATATAATCATGCATTCTGGTCTTCCACCACCGGTAGTACTTGCCGTTGAAATGAGGAGGACATGTAGTAGATTTACCTTCTTCTATACTTGGTGAGGCCACCATTCCTTCAGGATCTATTCTATTGGTGTTAACAAGATAGAGAATCCAACAGTCTCATACCAATTGTTGAAATGTACGCGTCCACCAGTTCTCACAGGACCAGTTCCCCGATAGAATAAAGTGCAGAAAATAAATAGCTGGAAGTAAGATCTGCATAAGTGTTTTACGTGGAAACCACCTTGCTTAAGGGAGTAAAACCATGACCTGTCTCACAAAACTTCTCACATTGTTGTCACTAATCTTCTAAAGGAAAAGTAAAAACCAGTTTACAACAACACCTAGAGAGTAACCTACTAGTCTCTAGACTAAGTAATACAACTTATTACTTAACTGAGCCTAAGCAATGCATCCATTGCCCACTATACTAACCCTCATTGATTAATATAGACTTTTAACTGAAAGACACAAAGTTACCCCTAACTATGTTCTTACAAGACTCAAACAAAGTTTTGAAACGTTTCTAACGAGAGTGAAACGAATCCTAAAAGTTAAGTACAAATACAAACAATCAAGAACAACATGTACGGAAAGCACTCCTTCTGTTGATCAGGTCCTTGCTGTATGTGTTCTTGTGCTTGAGTTCTTCCATGAAGATGGCTTTCTCCTCTTTAGCTTGTGAGTTTTTACTTGCCAAATCTTGAGTTGTGTTTTTGGAGGAGAGACTATATAAAATTTACACAAACTCCTTGGGACCGCCCATTGGCTGAGAGCCTGTTGTTCAGAAAAGTTATGCACCTACCACATCAGAGGTGGCAGCTTTTGTGATAGGCTGTCTTGTCGCCTTTGCATATACGCAATCTTGCATGGACCAGGTCCCTTGCAAAGTTCTTTGTGAGTTCTTGAAAGGGTTGCTGCTCACTTCCTCTTTTGAATGAATTTAATATGTTGTCTGTCATGTTGAAAATATCAACCATAAAGAGTTATTAACCGTTGGACAAACAACCTCGTCCATTCTGATTGGTTAAGTACGCTGGCGTCTCACCAACCACTGATAGGACAGCTCTACAACTGTACAGCACTTGCACATCTAATGGAGAGAACTCTGCCAAGGACCGGGTCCCTGCATTTGTGAGCCACTTGAAACAGGCTATCTCGTCTGCTCTTCCTCTTGGTGCAGTACACTACACTTTACACCTACCTCCTGACATGACAGCTTTACAACTGTCCCTCATTATGAATCAGGACGAGAGCACACAGCCAGGGACCAGGTCCCTGTATTTGTGAGGATCATCAAAACACCTAGAATATAACAAAAACGTTTTTATAAAAGCGGCAATAAAAATTACAAACTCCAATAAACTCAATAAATGAAACAAATCACACTACACTTAATTTTATATGAAAATGATGCACGAAGAAAAATAAAAGACTTCCAAATATCTACTGTCCTCAATATATAAAATAAAATTTGGGGGAAAAGGACAAATATACCCCTAACTATCCTAAATGGTATTGAAATACATTCCGTCATACTTTTGGGACATTGGTGCCCCTGCCTTCCAAAAACTAGAGCATATATGCCCTGCACTCTAACGGAAGACTAAATAGGGACACGTGACACAATCTTATCCATCGATTCGACATGTAATAAATGTCGAGTCGGTGGATAAGATTATGACACGTGTGTGTCCGTTAGTATAAAGGGTGTATATGCTCTAGTTTTGGACGACAGGGCACCAATGTCTCAAAAGTATGATGGAGGGTATCTGCATACTATTTATGATAGTTCAGGAATATATTTTTCCTTTTCCCCTAAAATCTATGGCATGACGTCTAAATTTATTGACAATAAAAATGTACAATGAGATGTATGATCCAAAAAATACCTTTTTGATTCAATCTAAAAAGTATCTTTTCTTATTTCACATTCACACCTCAAATCAACAATTTCTAAATAAATCTGCCACGCTATAGATAAGCCCAACAAAGTGCAGAAGTCATTGTTACCCTCTCAACGTTTGATTAAAGCAGCAGCAGCACCACAACATCAACAACACTATTGACTGATTTCGGCTAAACACGTTTATTTTCCGCTTTATTATTTCGTCCATCCATCTTTACTTATTGAGTTGTCACACTTCTTAAAACAATAAAATAGAGGAATAATATCTTATTAATTATAAGTTAACTAAATATTGAAAAATGAATAGTATTTAATAACAAGAATAAATAGGTATAAAATAATAACTTATCTCTTAATTTTCAACACGAAATAAATAAAATTAAATAGCTATTTTTAATATATTGGACAATAGGAGATGGACGGGAGGAGTAAAGTATAACGTATTTCGTTTTCAAATTTAATTACACACACGTGGATATGAAGAGAATATATGCATAAAGTTTCCGGATTTAATATTGATTTTACTGATTTCTTGAAATTTGAATAAATTTAATAATTCCTCCCTTCCTTTTTATTTGTCAAGTATATAATAAATGATTTTTTCCTGTTAATTGAAAGAAATATATTTATTTTTTCTAAATTTATATCCTTATCACCAATTAGTCATTTATCAAACTAATTGGAATATTAATAGTCTAATCGAAATTTAAAGTACTATTAATAACTAAAATAAATACTTGAGCAATAATTTCTGAAGGAAAATACAAAATGACAAAGTGAACAAGTTGAAAGAAATGAAAGGAGTATATAACTAAATTTTAATGATTTGTTTCCATGTAAAAAAGGTGTTCCACCTCTAAATCGTCCCTGACTAAAATTTCATTTATTTAATAATTATCTCCTTATAATTCCTAGCTAGTTATATGTCTTTTTATATTGATGGAATAATATATTGAAATTCATCTAAATTAGTTCGATTTTTAAAACGTCCAAGCACTATTATTATTTAGTTCTTTGTGTAATTTCTCAATATTTTAAACTGGTTTTAACTATAAATTTAACTTATATTACTTGTTTGTGCAATTTTTGACAATTTAACGGTACAGAAATAGAAAATACATAAAAATTCCCTTTAAACTTGGCAGCTCAACTTACTTTAGCTCTTAAACTATACGGGGGTTTAAATACCACCTTAACATCTTTGAAGTGCATTAAATACAACCCTGAGAGTAGAATACCACTCTTACCTGCCACATCATAATCATGTAAGCACCACGTCATTATTTTTCAATCTTCTTTCTGTTTATTCACCTTTTTTCTTAAACATTTTCTTAAAATTCATTACACTAATCAATTAATTAAAAATACATTTTAAAATCAAAATTACCCCATCTTCTTCCACCTCTTCTCTTCTACCCCCCCCCCCCCTTCTTCTTTCTTGATTTTCACTATTTTTCAACCTTCACTAGCTTCTTTAGTCTTCAATAGTTGTTTTCTTCTTCAACATTCATCAATTTTTTTTAAAAAGTAACATATTTACTTTTTCTTCTTCGAACCCTCTCTCTCTCTCCCACAAATCTGCCCCTTGTTGAATAATATTCTTTGAAAGTTATTATTTTTAAACAACAAATGAAAAATGTAGGTTGTGTAAGAAAGTTGATAGAGCCACATTTATCGCATCACAACTAATAAAATTCAAAATGGGTTACTTAAAATTCAAGAAAGTAAACATTCAATAATATGAATTAGGTGTTGGGTTTTGTGATTAATGAAGGGTGGGTAAGGTGAGGGATGAAGATGAAGGAAAATTTTTAATATGGAAGAAATAATGTATAAGGAGTGCTTCAATGAGGAAGAAGACATTTGGGGAAGACAACAAAATAAAGAGAGAACAAAAAGATTGAATATTTTTTTAAAAAAAATTGAACCCACAAATTTCATTTACTTCTAAACAAGAAATTCCACATTTTTTTAAAACTTTAACTTATAAAAAAAATTTAAAAATTATTAGTATATATTGGCCAATAAAAAATGTCATGTGTATGATTTTACCTTTCAGTTTTTTAAATTTTAATATTTCACGCGCTTTGAGGAGAGTGAATACACTCACTTTTCCATGTCAGCTCTTAGGGTGGTATTTAATCAGTTCAAAATTGTTAAGGGAGGTACTTAAACGTCCGTATAGTTAAAGTACTAAAGTAAGTTTTGCTGCCAAGTTTAGATTTTTTTTTTATGTATTTTCTCGTACAAAAATAAGTAAATCAATCTTTAGTTTTATCTCATGGCTTATATTAAACTCTTAACCCTACCCACCTTGTAACACTTCCATTACAAGACTCAAAACAATAACTTTATTGTCCACTATAAGTTTGGTTCGAAAGTGATTAGGGCGTCATACAGAAGCTTACATTTATAAATCATATGGTTGATAAATCAGATGACAAATAAAGCTATACTAAAACATAATATTATTAATATGGATTGGTCAAACAACCTACATATGATAAAAGTAATATGAAAAAAAACATAAAAATGTTGGGAGAAAATCTCCCACTAAACAAAACTCTCTAAAAGACTACATTGTGGATTCGATTGTGTTCTTGATATGAGAAGAGGGGTATTCAATTTATAAAGTTCCAAACTATTTTTCCAAGGAAATAATAACTCAAATATGGAAGAATATTATATTTTCCTGAAACTTTTAAAGCATTTATGGTAATACTTTGACTTTTCTTTTAGGACAAAATAAGTTTTAAATAAGGTAAGAAAATCAGGGAACAACCTAACATATATAACCTATATCTATTAGTTAACATAGACTTCATTGACTATAAGACGACGAACTCTAGCCAATGATTCAAATCATAATGACAGAACTGATGTGGTATATTATCCTTCAGAACTTAGTAATAGATCTACAATATAAGAGCAAAAGACATTAAACTCAAAGAATAACTTAAGACGCTACAACACCCGATCAAGTCTGTTGTTGAGTATGAGCTATGTTCTTCTCTAAAATGGCTTTTGCTTCGTGAATAAACTTGATTGCAAAAATAGGTTGTTTCTTATCAATGTATCTAATGTATAAGAGAGACAAAACAACCTAATAGCATGTCATTGCCCGATGAATTTTTGTCATTGTTGCACCTCTGTTGTCGTGCCCACCTACCGGTGCAGTTTCTGTAGCTTTACATTTGCATTCCATTGACTTGTCTTGTGCAATTTCAACTCAAAGGATCAGGTCATTCTACCACATCCTACTTCTCTATAGTTTCTTGAATTGTAAAAATACCAGAAAATAATTGTAATGACTTGATCCGGTCATTAAGAATAAGTCCACAGGGAAGAAATTTTGGCAAGAAAACTTTTCGGATAACTTAAATTTTTCTTGGCTAGGCTAGCCTTATATGGAATCCGAGCTAGGTGAGGTCTAGAGCCATTCGATAAATGATGGGGCCTTTTGTTCAGATTTGACTGATGTATAATTATAGCCAAAACATTAATGAATCCATAATGTCTTTCAAAATCGAATTTGGGTAAGTAGAATCATGAAATTTATCTTGGCGTGAAAGGTATGAGTCAGGACGTCAAGGGAAGAGTTTGTATTGTAAAAAAAGATTAAATTTTATGTTGAGCCGCAGGAAATCTCTCAACCTCGCTCTAGAGGACAACTTATCGTTATAGCGCTTCTCACACCGTTATAGCGAGGTAAGTTTTTGTTATAGTGGCGTCGCTATAGCAAGAGAATCGTGATTTTATGTAGAAAACTGTCCAAAACTCCTATTTTTCTGTAATTTGAGTTCTTAAAGTAGAGAGGGACGAATTTGGATAACATGCATCAGTTTTCCCACGAAAGTCACCGGTTAAGGTAAGAATCAATTCCCCGATCTTGGTAAATGTTTCTGAAGTCTTAAAAACTAGGTGGTTAAAATTGGGAAATGTTTTGAGCATGAAATCATGGTGGGAATGATCCCTAAGTTGGGGAAGTCGTTTCATTTTTGGAGGGGTTGGGATTTGTTAGAAATCGGGGTAAATTAATAGTTCTTTGTTATTGATTGAATGTTATATTGTTTATTTTAGACCAAGAAAAAGTCAAGGCACTTTGCAAGCGGAAAACTTTGCTATTTAGAGTTTTCAAAGGGCTTGATTCGAGGTAGGTGATAGTTATATGTGCTATCTCCTATATTCAGATTAGCAAACCAGAAATAATAAAAGATGAAAAGAAAAACAAAAGAACTATCCGAGTCCACATAGCCCACTGTGTATCCTCAAGAAATTTAATCCCCTCAAGTACCCGAGGTTGTAAATTAATTCCTCCCAAGATAAAACAAATTAACCATTAAAAAAGTAGCACTACCTCAAACTTCAATAATTTCAACGAACTAAAAATGACAGCAAAGAATCACACACATTGACACGATCGATCGATTTTATTTTGTAAGAAATGTATGTAAAAAGAAGGGAAAAATGAGAGAAAGCCTCTCTATTTATAGCCAACAATGGGTAAAGGTCACAACTCTTTGGAAAAAGCACAACCTTTCAAACGGTCACATCCCTTTAGAAAAGACACAACAATTCATAAAGTTCACAACCCTTCGACAAAGTCACAACCCTTCGACAAAGTCACAATCTTTCATTTCTTGTTCACACCTTTAAAACCCAACAATCCCCCACATGAATAGGGAATGGCTATTGTTAAAACATATGCATGAAAAACTGTGTTATTCGTAAGTAAGGATTGATTGCATCTGGATAAGTGGGTTTCCTTTTGAACTTTCCATAGTGAACATATATCGGATATACTCGCTCTATCGGTAGATTTGATATCTTTGAACCGTCGAGCTTTAGTGTATACCTAGACAACATAAGTCACACAATCAACCCTTGAACTATTTTTGGTTCTCATTGTTTTATTCGTTTCAGCCATGAACACGTCTTGATTTATAAGTGTGTAGAGAACTGGCTTTACCGGATTCTCCTTGAAGCTGCTTACACTTCACACTTACATAGGTGATTTTTAAATGTGTTATTCCATAGATACACCATTTGATAGACCCTGTATCAAACTTAGAAACCATTAAAAAGTCCTAATGCCTTTATCCTTGTTACAGAACATTGTCTTATCATGAGAATGGACCATAAAAAATATTTTGACAATGTTAAACCGTCATCAATGACTTTGTTTGATGTCCTTGAACTTAGATCTTGGGATCTCCAGTCTTCTAGTTAGAGTTACCGCCACAATGACTTGTCCTCGGCCATAATACCATTCCCTTTGATAACTTATCAGCTCCCTCTCTAGTTAGGCCTTTTGTATGTGTGGATCCGACACATTATCCTTTGACTTTACATAGTCAATTATAATAATTCCGCTAGAGAGTAGTTCTCTAACGATATTATGTCTACGTCATATTTGACGAGACTTTTCGTTATACATCATGTTCCATGCCCTACCTATTCCAAATTAACTCTCACAGTGTATGTATACTGGAGCTAAAGGTTTGGGCCAAAAATTCTTTCATGAAATTTTTGAGTCATTCAACTTCTTCAGCGGGCTTATCTAGACTGATAAACTCAGATTTCATAGTAGAGCGAGTGATACATTTCTATTTTGAAGATTTCCAAGAGATTGCTCCTCCACCAAGACTAAAAATACATATTCACTCGTGGATTTTACTTCATTTGACCCGGTGATTCAATTTGCATCACTATATTCTTTCAATACTGTTGAATATTAGTTATAATGCAAAGCAATAGTTTTTACGGAAAAGGGCCTAAAATACCCTTGAAGTACTGGAAATGGTAAAAAAACTACCCTTCATCCACCTATTGGATCCAAAATACCCTTGTCATCCACCTTTGGGTCCAAAATTGACCACTTATTTAACGGTATTAAATTTAACTATTTAAATATATTTTTTAAATATGTGGCATTCAACTATTGGCTATAATTTAATTAAATAATATAATTTATAAACCCACCCATTGCCCACCCATTATTAATTAAACCCGGCCCAAATCGACCCAATTAATAAACAAGTCCAAAACCAAAAGGGCAACAAAAATTTTCGAAAATTCCAAAAGGGCAACTAAATTATTTATCAAACCAAAAGGGAAACTAATTTTAACAGTGTTTAAATCAGGGTTTCCGCCGCAAGGCGCAGAAACCCATGCGCCTTACAAGGCTATGGCAGCTTTTAGCCTTACAAGGCGCAGCCCCACCAGCGTTTTGCAGGCTGTTTTTTTACTAAGAAAATAGTTTTCTAAATTGAGTAAAAATTTGTGAATCGAATTCCATTTTAGCATATGAATTTATACAAATTAGTATATTTGAATCCTAATTCAAAAAAAAAAACTTCAATGCTTTAAAAGATATTTAAAAGCCTTAGTTAAGCCTCACTGGAACCAGTTACATGACAACCAAGTTGATTTTTAAATATCTAAGCATAATAATTTAAAAGTATATATAAAAAAAGCATAAACTAAAATTTGAAAAAATAAAGTAAAGAAAAAAAAAAGTAAGAATACAGGCCCCTTGCGTCTTGTTTACTAAAAAAATGAAAAAAAAAGTATAAAATAAAATAAAAAAGAAGTAAGTATACAGGGAGCTTGCGCCTTGTTTCAATTAAAAAAAGGAGGCCCCTTGCCCCTTGTTTCATTATATTTTCACCTGAAACTTTCAGTGTTGAATCAAATCAACACTGTAGTTTCGCATGTTATTTGTTTACAGTGTTGAATTAAATCAACACTGTAAAAGTTTCACGCGGTATATGTTTCAACAAAAATATAAAATAAAATACTTCAATTAGTAGTAAAAAAAGTATTAGATAAAGTTAATAAAAATAATTTAGTAAATACTATATTAAAATTACTAAATAAAAAATAAAAAAATTAAAATGTATATATATAAAAATCATAAACTAATTTATTTATTTTTAAAGTAAAAATAAAATAAAAAAGAAAGTGAGGCTTGATTGTCATGTAACTAGTTCCAGTGAGGCTTAACTAAGGCTTTTAAATATCTTTTAAAGCATTGCAGTTTTTTTTTAATTAGGATTCAAATTTACTAATTTGTATAAATTCATATGCTAAAATGGAATTCGATTGGCAAATTTTTACTCAATTCAGAAAATAATTTTTTTTAAAAAAAATAAACAACCTGCAAAAGGCAGGTGGGCCTGCGCCTTGTAAGGCTAAAAGCTGCCATAGCCTTGTAAGGCACATCGGTTTCTGCGCCTTGCGGCGGAAATCCTGATTTAAACGCCGTTAAAATTTGTTGCTCTTTTGGTTTGATAAATAATATAGTTGCCCTTTTGGAAATTTTGAAAATTTTTATTGCCCTTTTGGTTCCGGACTCATTAATATACCCGCCCCAAATCCACCTAGAAACATTTTTCTCAGCTCCCTTATTGCATTGTACGCTAGCAGGAATAATTTCTCTGGAGAAATTACAAGATGCATTAGAGATAACAGAAGATTTTTACAGCTATATCCGGAAACAGGCTTTCAGGATTTATTGCTTCTTGTATGAGTTCTCTACCTCTTGAACACATCCATCTAGAGAGAAACCAATTGGGTGGTACACTGGAACATGTACTTTTCAACTTCTCTTCTCTGATAACCTTAGATCCTGGCAACAACAATTTTATAGGAAATATCCCATATACCATAGGCCCGCTTAATACTCTCAACTACCTTCTCCTTAGCAATAACCAATTGGAAGGAGAGATTTGAACTCAGATTTGTATTCTGATTAAGTTATCTATCGTGGAAGACAACGTTGGAAAGGAAGGGTTCATGGTTTTGTTTATAGGTGGATTTGGAGCGGGTTTGGGGCGAGTTTAATTTGTAATGGGTGGGCAATGGGTGAGTTTTTTAATTATATTAATTAATTAATAAAATCATAACCAATAGTTGAGCGCCACATATTTAAAAAATATATTTAAATAGTTTAAATTTAATACCATTAAATAAGTGGTCAATTTTGGATCCAAAGGTGGATGACAAGGGTATTTTGGAGCCAATAGGTGGATGAACGGTAGTTTTGTATCATTTCCAATATTTTGAGGGTATTTCAGGCCCTTTTCCGTAGTTTTTAAGTATGTTTTAAATACTCCTAAACTCTTTTCATTGTCATCCAATGAGTTTGATTGAGATTACTCGTGAACCGACTGAGTTTACTAATAGCACATGCTATATCTAATCACGTACACTTGATGATGATGATATATATATATATATATCATACTTCTCAATACTCTAGCATAATCCAATTGTGAGTAACTTTTGCCTTCATTCTTTTGAAGTACAAAACTTACATTTATTGGAATCTTGACAATATTGAAATCCAAATACTTGAACTTGTCAAGTACCTTTTCAATCACATCAATAACTTCATTATCTTTCATATTGAAGTTAATTTCTAGCATATGATTGGTAGCATTTATGTCAGAAATGTCTCTTTTGATGATCAACATATCATCAACATAAAACAAACAATGACCTTGTGATTTGGAATGTCTTTAATGTAAAACATTTATTACATTCATTAATCTTGAATTCATTTGCCAACATAGATTGGTCAAACTTCGCATGTCATTATTTGGGCGCTTGTTTTTAGTTCACCAAGTGACTTAACAAGTTTACAGACTTTCTTTTCTTTACCAGGAACCACAAAGCCCTCGGGTTGTTCCATGTAAATTTTTTCCTCCAATTCTCCATTAAAAAAATTGTTTTCACATCCATTTTGACGAATTTGAAGGTCATATACCGCAACTACCGCAATTAACATTTGAATTGATGTTATCCTAGTTAGTGGCTATTATGTGGTAAAATAATCAAGGCTTTATTATTGTCTAAAGCCTATGACAACAAGTCTTGCTTTGTATTTGTCAATAGTTTCATCAACTTTCTTTTCCTCTTTTAGATCCACTTTGAACCCAAAGGTTTATTTCCTGGAGGAAGATCAACCAACTCTCAAGTATGGTTGCTCAAGATTGAATCTATCTTGCTATTGAAAACCTCTTTCCAAAAAGGGATGAGTCCATAGAAGACATAGCTTCTTCGAATATATGAGACTCATTTTCAAGAAGAATTGTTACAAAATCAAATTCAAAGGAAGTAAAAGTCCTTTGACATTTACTACGCCTCTAACTTTTCTTTATTATGTACATTCTCCTTTAGTTCATTCCAAGGTCGTTTAGACCCTTTACTTGACTATCCGATGGTTCAGACTTATGAATCATAAATCAACATGCTTTACTATTTGTAACATATCCAATGAACCTACAATCACAGTCTTAGGTCATATTTTGACCCTTTTGGGAATAGTTCCCTCATTTCCATTTCTCATATGGAATAGACTATATTGGAAATTGTTAGATCACTATCATTCAAGAGTTAATGCTTGTATATACTTTAAGGGGAGACAAGCAATTCTCTATCAGGATACAACAAAGCCTGAACAAACAAAACTTTTTGTAGCTCCTTTCATAACTAACAAAAGTTTTTTTTTTGTTGCTCCCTTTATTAACAAATAAAACTTTTTGTTTCTCTCTTTCTGAATAGACAAGCTTTTTGTTGTTCTCTTTTGCTATAATGATAGCACCCCAACAAATTTTGTGGTAAACCTGAATTTATAAGTAGGACATTCAACATTTCCTTCAAAGTTTGGTTTTTTCCTATCAACAATTTCATTAGATTGAGGTGAGTATGTGCAGTAATTTGATGGATTATTCCATTTTCCAAATATATTTCTGCAAAAGAAAATTCATATTCTCCACATCTACCACTTCTAATCATGACAATGATTTTCGACGTCAGTTTTATATTGCCAGGATGTTTCTATTGCTTCATCCTTACCATTCAGCAAATAGACATAACAGTATGTAGTGCAATTGTCAATAAAATTTATGATACACTTTTTCCCACCACGAGATGGTGTTGACTTCATATCTCAAATGTCAGTGCAAATCAATTCTAAGGGATTAAAATTCCTTTCAACAACACATACTTGACATTTTGATTTATTGCACTAGAAGTTAGGCAAAACTTCTAAGTTGATCAATTTTTGCAAGGTTTTGTAATTGGCATATCCCAAGTGTTCATGTCACAAATAGTTTGATTCAAGCAAGTAAGAACATACAGAAATGCTGAGTTTGAAAAGACCTTCCGTGAGGTAACTTTTTCTTACAAATATTTTGTTCTTTACTTTTTATAACATTGTCAAATACATACACTGTTTTAGAATCAGCACCTTGATAGATGTCCTTTTTAGAAGGACCTTTCCATAACATTCAACTTGTTATAGAATTACCATGACCATAGTCTTATAGGTCCAATAAGGGCATTATAACCCAAATGTTTGCTTTACAACACAAACATAATTGATCACTTTTCACCAATATTCATGTCTATACAAATAAATTTATTTAAATAGACATATCTTTTCATGAAAAATCACAATATTTTAAGTGACACTTTTTCATCAAAGAAAACAATTATTTTGAACGAGTAATATAATTTTGTGGTTTTATACTAGTCATATCATATACTAGTAAAGAGAGACTCAACGACCACAATATCATATATACTCCAAGAAATTTTGTGGGTCATAATACAAGAATGTCATTAAATTTCATATCTTGTACTTTCAAATTTAAATTAGATAGTAAGTCTAATTTTTCTTTATCACAAGTAAAGAACCCCCCACATTTTAATTATGTTTTCAAAAATATTTTTCAAGTCTTTGATTATTTTCCACATATTTTTTTCCCATGCTTTCAAATTGTATACCATCAAAATATACATTGGCAACACGAAGCCTTCTTTTGGAGATTTAATCCATAGAACACCCATTGCAGGCACAAAAATCACTAATTTTTATGTGACTAGTATTTTTTTTCCTCTTTCTGTCACAATTAGACAGACCACTTAGTATTTAGAATACTAACAATTAAAGATTTAATCTTTTCTAAAAACTTAGTTTCTAGTTTAACGATAAAGTTTTTATATTCTTCTAATCATTAACCGAATGAACCTTGAATTCTAATGAAGTCTTAATATTCTTCGAATCAGTTTCACATTCAGACAGAGTAGTAAACCAAAAAGGTTTCAATCTCCAGAAATCTCAAATACAACATTGTTTCTAGCTAAAGATGAAGATTTTATCTTTTTTCAAATCATTTAGCCTTAATATTCCTGACGAAGATTTGGTACTCCTCAAGTCAAAATATTCATTCAAATAGAGTATTTAACACATTGGTGAAGTTTCTATATTTTTCAAACCAATGCACATTCTGATTTTTTTGTGAAGTTCTTATATTCTTCAAATCAAAGGAGTAAAAAATCAGAAGATTTCAGTCTCCAAAAGTAAGCCACAATCAAATTTCATATGGAGTAGAAAAGTAAAAAAAAAAATCTCCTCTAAATAGAATACTTATTAATAATAATAAAGATATATTCTGAGATCATCACATAATGGATCATCTATCCTAACATTTATGAAATAAACTTAATAACTTATAAAGGATAGAAAGAAAAAATAATCAAGGAAACAAAGATAGAGCCTCATTTTTACTCTCATTGAATCATATTCTATCTGTCAGCAATGACTCCATACAAGTCACTTTTCTTGCTAATTTTCCTTTCTTTCCTAGTTTCCATCATATTCCAATTTTCCATAGAAGACATTGAATTTCTACGAGAAACTAAACTCAGGTTCAAATATTGTTAGGAGACAACATCTGTTCATTTACTTCTTCTCATAGTTTATAAAACCACGAATATGAAAAACAAATTAAAGTGCATATCTTAGCCTTTATGTACAAAATAACTTTTCTTAGTGAAAAGAAAACTGAAGGGGTGCAATGCTTCAATGTACTTGGGAAGAAAATAAAAATAATGTTACCCATCCAAGGAAAACTTACTACAGAAAATATACTCAAACATATTAAAGTAGTACCAATTCATCCCAAATCTCTTTTATCATATGATAAAATATTTCTTTTTTTCTTCTTTTTCTTTCCAACAAAA
This sequence comes from Solanum tuberosum, assembly GCF_000226075.1. Taxonomy (NCBI): domain Eukaryota; kingdom Viridiplantae; phylum Streptophyta; class Magnoliopsida; order Solanales; family Solanaceae; genus Solanum; species Solanum tuberosum. The sequence continues at coordinate 1,025,131 of NW_006239111.1, read as the reverse complement.
CGAACACATAAAATTAAAGTAGTTTCCTTACCACAGAATATATTATCACTATTAAATTTCTTAAGCTTGTTATCTCATGTATTCAGATTAGCAAACCAAAATAATAAAAGATGAAAAGAAAAACAAGAACTATCCGAGTCCACTGTGTATCCTTAAGAAATTTAATCTCCTCAAGTACCCGAGGTTATAGATTAATTCCTCCCAAGAAAAATAGTTTAACCATGAAAAAAGTAGCAGTACCTCAAACTTCAATAATTTCAACGAACTCAAAATGACAGCAATGAATCACACACACTGACACAATCGATCGATTTTATTTTGTAAGAAATGTATGTAAAAAGAAGGGAAGAATTTGATGCAGAAAAATGAAAGAAAGCCTCTCTATTTATAGTCAACAAAGGGTAAAGGTCACAACTCTTTGGAAAAAAGATAACCTTTCAGAAAGGTCACAACCCTTTGGAAAAGGCGCAACCTTTCAAACGGTCACATCCCTTTAGAAAAGACACAACATTTCATAAAGGTCACAACCCTTCGACAAAGTCACAACCTTTCAGGAGAGTCAAAATATTTCAGTTCCTGTTCACACCTTTAAAACCCAACAATATGCTCCCAGAATAAGTATATTTACATGTTTATTACTTGAAGAGTCATGTTTTGCAATGTGTGATAGGAAGCATATGGAATGAACTTATAATTGTAACTTGTGGGATCAAGTAGTCTTGTTCATTGTGTTGTGGGTTGATGCATTTTGTGGTGTAATGTGTTTATGCATGCTTGTTGTGCTTGTCGGTTAGCTCAGGTACTATTACGACCCGAGACTACACCCTGGACGTGGCCGGCACTCGAAGACCATAGATGGTCCCCAAGCGAACCCCTATCCTGGCTGACTACAAGCGGAAAACTGATTCAAGCATACAAAGCTTAAAAATTGAAATAAAATTACATAAACTCAAATTTTTACAAAACTTTAACTCAAATGAACAACTTAGAATAAAAATAATATATTCAACTCTCCATAAAATAGGCAACTTAAGTCTTTAAAACATTTAATAAAATAAATGAATAATACAGACTTCTCAACTAAACTGACTATATATGAAGCCTCTAACTGATATAGATGGAAGTCGGGATAAGACCCACGACATCCTAACTAAACTGAAAAGTAAATGTCCGGAAACAAGGAGGCTCACCCTAGCTAACTCGAACTTCCGGATGTATCAACGAAGCTCTTGTTGATGATCTTGAATACCTATGTCTGCATCATAAGAAGATGCAGGCCAAATGGCTCAGTATGTGGAATGTATGAGCATGTAAGGGGAATTCTAAAGCATAACATAAGCTTGAAAGAATCTGAAAGAAACTGAAGAACTTACCTGGCTCAACTCAACTCAACTCAACATAACTGAACTCATTTCAATATAAAGCAGTTTAAAACAAGTGCAATATAAAGAAAAGAAAACTGTTTAAAACATGATGTTAACTCATAATCATAATATCATAAAAGACATACCATGCTCCCTCTCAAAGTCTATTTGTGCAATGCATGAATGATGTCCCATATCCCCATTAATACTAAGAAGAACCCCTTGAGGAACCATGCGAATACTGTTGTGGGAGTTTCGCTAACCGACAACCAACACTGAAGAACTATAGTGATGATATAACGTTATTAGCCTCACGCTGCCCGAGCCATCCTATACCTTGCCGTGGTATAGGACCTGAACTACTAAGTGGATCCACTAGTCTATGTGAAAAGGATTCATCTAAACAGTATGACCCTTTTCTACCCATAATGGCTACATGGTTTATGGAGACTTGAGTTAATGTGAACTCGCATCCCCATATCGGTGCTCAATACTACTCCCAAAAATATAATATTATATTAACTCTTTATGTTTAAAAACATACTTCTTCAGTGATTTGAGATTAGTGCTCAAAAATTTAGCTCAAAGGCTATCTTGGAAATCTCAGTTTCCACTCTTGCTTCATTTAGAAAGCTATTACTCTTTTCTGAAAACTAGCCCGAAGGTTCTTTGAAAATCTATGTTTCCGTTCTTATTTAAATGTGAAAACATTTTAAATCTCTTGTGGAT
>NW_006239111.1:1014249-1022347 GCF_000226075.1 Solanum tuberosum | reverse complement strand
TGAATTATGAATTCAAGAGTTATGGTTCATGATATGAAAGATCTCGTGATGACAAGGTAGACTCATGAATAAATTCTTCTCACTCTTATACTCACTTGCTCGAGTCTTGAAACAAGTTACTAGAAATTGTAGAAGACTCCTCAAAAGATTCAAAGGGACTTTCCCGAAATGTTTGAAAGAACTCCTAAGGCTTGATTCTCAACTCTACCTTTAATGTGATATATGAATTCAAGCATGTGATTTGTGATGGGAAAGGTCTCATGATGTTTAGGAATGATTTTAGATAGCTAAACATGAGAAAAGACTGAAAACCAATAATTGAGAGTGGGTCCGCGACGCGGAGAAGTTTTTAAAATTTGGTTTCGAAAACAACTTTTGAGGCAGAACACTCTGTGTCAGCTCCGCAATGCGGAGCAGAAATTTTCAAACCTGGGCACTAGGCGCGCGACCACCTTCAAATTTCATTTGATGAAATTTCTTCTTCGTTTTCTAACCCGAATTTGCCTAACTTCGATTCTTTTTCTCAATCTCTCTTTAGATTTAATACCCATCACATGAACACAATAATCTAACTCTAACAATTCTATAACTTGACACAATAACCTCAAGAACTCCTCAATCTCAGCCCAATTCAAGATCGAAAGCAATTTCATGAATACATAACAAGAACATCAAAGCTTCAACTTTCTAGAACGAATGTAACGCTGAAATTAACATGATTAGCATGTGGGTGAACAAACCAAACACTATGGAAGCTTTGATACCTGAAAGAATCATCTTCTTGCAGCACTTGAAGGAAAATCTTGATAGATGAACCCTAGCCTTAGCATTTCTTGAATTTCTTAAGCGTAGAATCTTTGGAGTTAATGAGAGGGTTTAGATTTAAGAAAACTGATTTTCTACATGTTTAGGGAAATTTAGATGACCTCCTAAGGGTTTTTAGGACTAAAATACCTCTAAAGAAATAATTAAAATGACCTGGGAGTCGGAAAGATCTTTCACCAGGCAGTGATGTCTGTGTTGGCTCCGCGTCGCGGAGCTACAGCCAGATTTGCGCGACGTTAGTAAATCAGTCATAAATCTTTACTCAAAGCTTGGAATTTATCAAACTCGGTGGCGTTGGAAAGAGGACTCGATGTTCTTTAATATAATATCTGGTAGGTCACCTAACTCATCTTGTACTAGGATTTATGGTCATTTGAATTCGACCCAAAACTTAAGAAAAACTTAGGAATGACTGGAATGAACTCTCTTCAGTTCTTCTTGAAACTTAAGGTGCTGCCTCTAGTAATCTTAAGACTTAAGAAATTTTTAATTACTTGCAAAAATTTCACTCGCTACAAATAAGGGTTCGAGTCTTATCTCAAAAAAAAATTCTGGGGTGTTACAATATCTCCCCCTTGGGATCATTCGTCCTCGAATGACGACTGGACTGGGTAAGGAATGGGGTTACTCTTACTAAGGTCTGAGTCTAACAGTCTGCTATTACTATATTCAAGCTTAACTCAAATCTTTGAGTTCAGATTCTATGCCTCTCTATAGGGAATCTCATCCCAAAACTATTGCTCTCTACCACCATATAGGGCTCATATCAAGAACCACCAAATATTTAACAACACCACATTCAAGCTTAGTACTCTAACAACTCCATGGACTCCTACTAATCAGCTCCTTAAGAAATTATCAACACTTGACTTGATTTCTCCTCTTATCATCTCCCCATTAGGTCGAAAGTTAACACTTGAAATCTATGGACCTATTCCACATTAACAACTCAATTATTCTATCTAGGCACACATGGAAAATCATAACTTAATTGGAACCTCATCTGGTAACATACCATCTCGGCACACCTCTTAATGCTCTTGTTACTCTTGTGACTTAGCCACACTTCACTTCCTTTATCTAAACGTTAGGGTCTCTCACTTGTACCACTCATATCTATTGCAACTAATCACCTCAATTCCTCACCTACTCTATGTGAAGTCTTCTAGATTAAATCTCAAGACTAATATCATCACCCTAATGTTACCATTCTTTTGATCATGACACTCACCTCGAATTCAAGCTTAATATTTATGACTAAACCCGAATATCAATATGATTGCTCGCTTACTATACTAACTCACAACTACTAGATACAAATTTAATAATCATTCTCCTACTAAAATTCATGACAAATAGTCAGTCTTTACCTCTAAGTCTTCATACTTACAATTACTATCACCTTCGACTTCGCAACATAAGTACTATTCACTCATTCACTATATATCAATGCCTAAATAGTTCTATAACACTTTGAATATTATGGGTTCTCCCTCAAAATCATTCGCCTAGTTTAGATCTATCACCTCATGAATACTCTTGCTCTTCTATTCAACACTTACACCTGGTCATTACCTACACAATGACAATTCATCACAAACTCCTTTCTAGCTACAACACACTCTACCTCCTATGATGGAATCTTCACTACTCATCACTTCTTAGTCTACCCATAAGGGAAAACTCCTCATTACTAACTTACTAGGTACATGACTATAGTAACATAGCTTGTTACAACACCATCTCCCTTACTTAGATTACTAAACCTCTACATACTTTCCTCTAACTCTGGGCTCTTTCACTACTACTGCTCATGATCTCATAACTCATGTTACCCTTCAGAGTGAAAATACTACCCAAGCTCTAAACATACTTCCTCATAAGGATCTCAGCTGAAACAAGGTTTAAGGGAAAGAGTACAACTCACTTTTAGCTCAAACGCACGATTCAAATGAATATGGGTCCATTCTTCTGAAACTGAACACTTAACTTACCATTGGACTTCTCTTAAGCCCTTCTGGAGTCTCATGACTTCTTCAAAAATCTTGCTAAGAAAAACTCATCGACAAAGAACTGACTCTACTTTTCAACCACCTCTAGTATGATGGGTAGTCGAATGATTCAGAGAAATGCATGAATTAGAATAAGTCTCTATGACATAGCTCTATTGCACGATTAAGAGTATGAAAGAAGGGAAACTCTTCTTAAATGTCTGCAGTCCCTCATTTATAGAAGTGGGGCCCTCACAACCATAAACGAGAACCTACTGACACGGCTCCATAGACACCCTAGGACACTTGAACTCTGTGATCTGATAACAAGTTTGTTACGACCCGAGCCTACACCCTGGACGTGAACAGCACTCGAAGACCATTGCTGGTCCCCAAGCGAACCCTCATCCTTATTGACTACAAGTGGAAAACTGATTCTCTACACGTTTAGGGCAATTTAGATGACCTCCTAAGGGTTTTTAGGACTAAAATACCCCTAAAGAAATAATTAAAATGAGCTGGGAGTCGGAAAGATCTTTCACCGGGCAGTGAGGTCCGTGTTGGCTCCGCGTCTCGGAGCTGCTGCTAGGTTTGCGCGACGTTAGTAAATCAGTCATAACTTTTTACTCAAAGCTCAGAATCTATCAAACTCGGTGGCGTTGGAAAGAGGACTCGAAGGGATTTAATGTAATACCTAGTATCTAACCTAACTCATCTTGTACTAGTAGGTATGGTCATTTGAAGTCGATCCAAAACTTAAGAAAAACTTAGGAATGACTGGAATGAACTCTCTTCAGTTCTTCTTGAAACTTAAGGTGCTGCCTCTAGTGATCTTAAGATTTAAGAAATTTTTAATTACTTGCAAAAATCTCACTCGCTACAAATAAGGGTTCGAGTCTTATCTCAAAAAATTTCTGGGGTGTTACAATCATGTTGATACAGAATATTGTTGGCTGGCTCGGAAACCACACCTGGTATGATACTATAGTTTGGTTTGAGGTTCCATGAGAGGACCAATACTTGCATTATAATCGTGTGTGACATGTCATGCATTGGTTTATTCCTTTTGTGGTTTTCATGTCATGTGACTGATGTTTGTTGCTAGATTGTATATTTCCTTGTGATGTTTGTTGCTTGATTGTATATTTCCTTGTGATTCTATTTAGTTATGAATTATTTATATGCGTATGTTGGATTGGCTGCCTGATTCTACCAGTACACAATTGTTTTTGTACTGATATTGCACTCGCTTCTTTTCTTATTGAGTGCAGCGAATCTTTTAGGGCCGATACCTTAGTTGAGGGATATCTGAATCGAATCCAAGGGTGAGCTTCATCTTTCAAGCTTCTGGGGATTTCTCTATATTTTCTTGTCCATTTGTTCGGACATAGACTTTTGATCTAGAATGTTCAGTTTTCGGGATTGCATCTCCATTTGGATTTATATTAGGATTTTGGTATGGTGACTTACAGTTCATAGGGGTGTTCCCGAGTTATTATTTTTAAACAATTGGGTTGAGTTTACGGAGGAATGTTACAATATAGAATTAAAACAATACACACATAGAAAATAAAAATAAAAAGTCAATGTGTAATATACAGTCATAAAAGCAAAATTTTGATCTACCGAATAATGTAAGAAAAGGAAGTACAAATGCAAGTATAAAAATAAATGAGTGAATTGTAATATTACATAAAAACTTAGCCGCACTCAGTATTTTACACTCCCTCTGTTCTTAATTACTTGTCCACTTTTGAATTGGCACACCTATTAAGAAAACAATAACTGATATGATGATCTTACCATTTTACCTCTATTAATTATGAAGTGGATGAATTAAAAACTTAAGATTTTCAATAAGTTCAACATTTTTCAAAGTAATAAATAAAGAGTATAATAGAGAAAAGTTTTTTTGTCCTTTCTTGATTTACCAAAATGGACAGTTAATTAGAAACAACTAAAAAAGGAAAAGTGAACAAGTAATTAGGCACAGAGAGAGTATACTACACTAATAAATACCATATATATGGTCATTTAAAATATTATGTATTGAACCAATTCCTGCTGAAAGACTCCTTTTTCTTGCCTAACGCGTGATATTTATGTTGGACCATTTTTTAATTAAATAATATAGTCAAAATGGCTGCTTGCTTTTGAATATTTAAATCTTCTTTTTCTTACGTTGACAATTTCTAACCACCCAACATCATTTAATTATTATACTCTAGTAAATTTCAAGTTCCAACTCAAATTCTCATTTGCAACTTCTCCAAAAAATTTCAAGCCACCATGAAAGCAATTCACCTCCCCCTTGTCACACATCTCCACCATCACAACCTTGACCTAAATAAAAATAGGATTCCCATGGTCTATGCCTACCAAGATGTTAAAACCTCAAAGAAATCAGATAGGCTTGGTGAAAAATTGTCAAACCTTTTAAACATTCAAAAACCATACCAAAAGAGTGATCCTCCTACTGTAAACAAAAGCAAGATAATGAAACGTGCAGTAAACAAAAACAGAGAAAACTAGTCGACACGTTGAGAAGAAAGGGAACTACTTTACTGCTTGTTTAGTGCTCTACAACTGCAAATTTTATATGACAAATACATAACGTTTGAAGCTAAAAACTGGAACCACTAACTCCTAAAAAGTAGGAAGTAAATCCATGATAAACTATTCCCCTAAAGACTAGGACAAAGCTGAAATAACTTGACTTTATTTGCTAATAGGACTCGATGTAACAGACTATTTCTTTAACACCCTCCCTTAAACTGAAAGCATGTAAGCTTCAGTTTAACTTCAACTTCTTGAAATCATCCATAGTGCTGATACCCATCGACCTACTCAGATTTTGAAAAGGGAGAAATCTAAGAGGTTTGGTAAAAATGTCGGCCAACTGATCTTCATTTCGACAATACTGCAACTCGAACTATTGTTCCTTCATTATTGAGATCTCGCAGGAAATAATACTGCACATCAATGTGCTTGCTTCTTCCATGGTTCACAGAATTCTTTGTCAACTTGATGGCTGAATTGTTGTCGCAAAATATTATAGTGGCTCTTCTCATCTTGAACTGCAGCTCTTCAATGAGTCTCCTAAGCCAAATAGCTTGACAAGAACAAGATGTAGCAGCAACAAACAACTTCTGTACTTGATAATGTGCAAATTGTTTGTTTTTTAGAGGACCACGACACAGGCCCTGCACCTAGCATAAACACATAACCCGAAGTACTCTTTCTACCATCTTGATCTCCTACATAATCATTATCAGTGAAACCAACCAAATAAGTCTTTTCTCCTTTCATGTAGAAAATTCCAAAATCCTTGGTTCCTTGTAGGTAACGCAAAATTCTCTTCGTAGCTAGTAGATGCATTTCAGTCGGGCACTCCATATATCTACTTATGTAACGACCCATATGGTCGTTTTGAGTACCAGAGCTTTTTATTTCATAAAATACTTTTCGATAGATTCTAAATGGGTATTTTGGACTATTCATAACTACAATTATAGAATTAATGGAGTAGTTTTATTAATTTATTTAGTTGGTGGTTAAAGAAAATAACATTAAAATTAATAGTGAGTCACTTTTACTATTTTTATAATTAGTTAGGTATACAATTAGGGTAATAAAAGTTAAATTAGATTAAAGGGAGGTTATTATTATTTCTATCCCAAAACAAATTAGGTGCGTCACAAACCCTTAAAGGAGAGAACGATAAGACTATCGCAGAATTATTTCTATCCCTAAACAAATTATGTGCGGTACAAACCCTTAAAGGAGAGAACGACAAGACTATCGCAGGTAAACAAATTTCTATTGAAATCTATTCCTTGCCAATGTTGATGGTTGCATGAATATAGTATTATTATTATTTAGTTGAAAGGAGATTTGAAATTGGAAAATTGGTTTCTGTGCAACATCGGTTTATTGAATTGGGTGTATTAAATTGTTAAGTAGTGGTCTTTCGTAATGATTGTAAACTAATTAAGGTTGATATTGGCAGGATAATGTTAAGGGGTATGAATGGATGGTTGTTTGGTTGTTTTTTTATTCAAGTTACTGTATGTAACTTGATGACAATTTCGGGGTTTCGTATTTTATTGTTATAGTTGCTTTAAGAAATCAAGTGTTGATACTACTATTTTTATATATAACTAAATATATGAATCTAAGTCAGTTGATGTCTTAGTTCTAGGTTATACAATAACATATTAGTATATATTGAGTTGGACAAAAATGGTGTTTGGATTATTATTATTATTATCAATTTATTGGGTTACATTGGCACATGGTAAGCAAAATGGCTAACATAGTCCTGTGGGTTGAAGGAAAATGGTTACTTGCATTAACTTGTGAAATTTTGATAACTGCAGTGCAACGTGGTCCTTTACGGACTGAAGGGATAATATTTTATCGGGTAGTAATGACTTAATGATAAATAAATATTTTAAGGGCTGATGATTATTGGTTGTTTGATTAACGTGAATATGTGTTTGCAAGTGTTCGTTTTGTTATCATAGTATGATTCAAGTTTTGATATATTGAGATAGATAATTAAATATTAAGACATTTGGTATGTAATGTAGGAATTGAGATTTAACGCTAGACTTGAAATTTAGCGAATACGAGTGATCTTGACATGTTTATTGGCATCAAGATTAGGAACTTGATTATAGAATTGAGCGTGTCTGTTTACGAACATTATATATTTGATAGATTGAAAATGTTATGAGGCATGGAAAGGAGGAAAAGCATTGGAGAAGTAGCTTACTTGACTTCGGTTCTTCGGTGGAGGTAGGTTGTTTATTCTATTTGATAGATAGACTCTTAATAGTGATTGATATGCATTGAATGATATTGTGAAGTTCTCTATGTACTTGATTGTGTGATTGTGTAGCTTGGTTGTGTGATTTGTGATTGGTCCAAAATTCTGAGACCGTGGGATTTATAATCTTGAACCCTCTCTATCGAAGTGATGCCTTGAATAAAGAAGGCTTGATGAAATATTGTTAATAAATTGAAAAGTTGTGATAATAATGATAAATTAATGATATTATTGGATCGGAGTGTCATGTTCCGACACGATAATATTAAAGGAAAAATACATTGAATTAACTTAATGTACTCAATCTCAAAAAACTCAATTACCAAATTAGATTGGATCGGAGTGTCAAGTTCCGACACGGTATAATTGGATCAAAATGTCACGTTCTGACACGGTATAATTGGATCGGAGTGTCACGTTTCGACAAAGTATTATTGGATCAGAGTGTCAC
>NW_006239111.1:1003143-1014175 GCF_000226075.1 Solanum tuberosum | reverse complement strand
ATTTGATCGGAGTGTCACGTTCCGACACGGTAACATTAAAGGAATTTTTTTTTTAATTAACTTAATGTACTAAATCTCAAAGAACTCAATTCCCAAATTAGTTTGGTTTGGAGGCATGGGTCCTCATGTGTGATCTTGATATTGTTGACTGATTACGTACTTACTTTAGTGTGGTTGACACTGGTTCATGTGTTTGTTGCTTGCCACCTACTAAGTGTCATAGTTGATTTTATACTATTATTCATTACATATTAGTTTCTATTTTGGATTGGCCGATGATATCTACTCAGTACAAGTTGCCCTGTACTGAGCCCTACTTGTATATTTCTTTATTTTCCTTTGTGGAGCGCAGCGAGCGCAACGAGTGCAGCAGTGACTTCGACTGCCCCTGAGCTCTAGCCAGTCTCCAGCACACCAGGTTCCAGGGTGAGCTATTTATTCCAGCTTGTGTTGGATTCTCTTGGTCATGGCATGATGTCCTTAGTTTTCAGACATAAACTATTTTACTCATTTATTTTGGTGTCTTTAATACTCTTAGAATTAGCATTTGAAGATTAGATGTTCTTGATGTGATAACTTTCAGATTTTGAGGATAATAAGTGTTAGACTTTAGAGGTTTATTTGATTGGTTACTTTAATAAGATTTGAGCTTCCGCATTATTGTTGTTATTCGTAGTTGAATTATTGGCTTATGTTGGGGTTTGGATTCATTGGTTCACCCACTTAGGAGGTTAAGTGTGGGTGCCACTCATGACTAATTTTGGGTCGTGAAAAACTTGGTATCAGAGCGTTAGGTTCGATTATCTCACCACACAAGGACAAGTCTAGTAGAGTTTGCGGAACGGTATGGGGACGCCTTTACTTTTCTTCGAGAGGCTATAGGACTTTAGGAAAACTTTATTTCTTGTTTCTTTCATGCTACTACTTGAATCCAATTGGTATACAGGTGAAACAAATTGGTATCTGAACGTATTCACTCTATTTCACATATGGTTAGTACTTGAGTATTAGAAGTTGAAATAGCAACACCAGAAAGAAAAAAAAAGTGTGTCCTTAGAAATATGTATATTTTTCTCGATTGACTACAGGGCATGTAATTACTAGTGATAAACATGATTTTTTTTAATTAAGTTTATAAAGTTGAAACCTTCATTCTTCATGGGCATTGATTATGAAGATGCTTATGCTTTCATTGTTGATATTTTTGACATGCTTCATAAAATGAATATAGTGGAGAGGCTTAGTGTTGAGTTTGTAACATACTAGTTTCGGGGAGACACAAAATTGTGGTGGTAGTCTCATGGTGAGTGCTGATTAGTAAAGGCACTACCTATGACTTAAGGCAACATTTTCTAGCTTATTCATCTTATTATATGCCCCAAACTTTGAGCGATAGGAGGAGAGATGGTTTCCTGCATATAGAGAAACGGAGATGTGTGTTGTAGCCTATGAGGTCAAATTTTGTACTTTATCTAGGTATGTGACAACATTAAATAAGTTTCGTAAAGGACGACAAAATAATGAACGTCGTTACTTTGGAAAATATAGTTAGTAAATTTTTCATAATATGTATGGGTTGCTTGATGAATGATTAAATTATGTTGCATCAATTGAGGTCAGAATATCTACTATGACTTCATAGATTGAGGGTATATCAAAGAAGGTCATGATACGACTATTAGAACAATACAGATGCTTACTTAATTAGAGTTATGAAGTGTATTACTTTTGTTATTGACTTGATCTAAGAAGTGAAGAAAATTGCTTGGGCTAGAGAGAGAACAAATTTGATAATGTTTTATAGTTATTCAATGGGTAGAATTGTGCGAGCTATTCGGGTAAGATCTTTTCGATAGGCATGATGTGTGATGGATCTAACAGACTTTCACGATGTGGTTCTAGTGTTTTAAGAAAATGAATATGTTGATTGTCAATTGGAAATATTAACTACTAAAGGAGTTATCAGTTGTATGACATATTCAGATAACGAGATTCAGTATTGCATTCACATTTGAGAAACCAACTAGTTTGTTACTACGGATGCTTGGGTTAAGCATTGTTTTAAGGAAGTTTTTAGTGGTGGATCCTTGGTACGGTATTAATGCATTAGGTAGTGAAGTCTATCATGAGGGTCCTAGGACTAGTAATTTTATCTTAAGCTCCAAAGGAGTAAATTGATACCGGAATGACAGACTTATGGATAAAGAAAGTCAGTGAGTATTCTTGGGTGAATGTAATTGAAGATTTTAGTTAGAAAGTGTGCATAAAATTTGGGTTAGTCCTTTGGATTTGATTGATATAACTAGGTTGATGTGTCATGTCAATGAAAAGGTTGACTTCGTGGTGATGACAAAGGCTTACTGAGCATGATGTTAATATGATTTATTGATAGATTGTGATTAAGATGCAAATACAGAATACATATTGTTGGTGAAATAAATTTTCTATGGTAATAATGACTAGTGAGTATCTAAGGTTGCATTTTCTACTATCTAGTGAGTAACGTGGTTGTATGGAAAGTTTTGAGAGATGTTGGGGCACCGCTCGAATAGAATTTAACGAGCTAGAGTCATAATGAAAATGAAATAAAATGGGTAGGATGAGTATAGTCATCGGAAAGAGGTGAGAGTAAAAATATTTTCTCCGGTTGCAAGGACTTAAAAGGTATCTTCAATGGGATTGAGAATTGGATTCAGAGATGTGTAATTTCATTTGTTTTGCTCTTTTATGGTAATAGTGTCACAGGTTCATCAGATTGGTTAAACGCTAAGATACAGGAATTCATAAAGGTCTTCAAAGTATAAGCAAATATAGATAGATAAGGGCTTTGGGTTACACAGTTGGATTTACAATTCAAATTTTTCTTTATAAGTCTGCATTTCTGGTGATATGTTTTGTCAAGGTATGAATTTGTAAGGTAATAAATGATTGATTGCATCGATTATCGAGGATTTGAAAGAACTTACACAAGATTGGAGTCGTAAAGTTTGTTACTTTTGATTGTTAAAGGATCTAAGGAAGTGTTTTCCTCAGAGTTTTGATCTAAAGTGTGAAGTAAAACGTCATGGGTTATTGGTAAAAGGATGAGATCGGCAAGCGAGCTAGAGAAACAAAAGTCTAATATATTGAAGGGCCGAGATATTTAGAATTTTGCACCAAGGGAAGAATTTGAGAAAAGTGAAGGAATAAGACCTCTCGTATAAACCCATTGGGTGTAGTTGAAGGTTGTATCGGTTTTTGCCTATGATTTTAGTTATGATTGTGAGATGTAAACTGGTTCGGTACAGACTTACTAGGAGTTTATCATCGACTTTTATAAAGATTGAGTTTTGGTTTGGGTGACAAACAGTGAGGTATGAAAAATGTAGAGTTTTACGTGGGGTTAGATTGCTCAAATTATGATAGATGACTTAAGAATGATGCACAATGTGATATATAATTCTACATGGTTATTAAGAATATAGAGTTGGATTAATACTACTCTATTGATGGGACTACATAGAATGTTATGATGCGTAATGTAGACACTTGATATTAAATAGAGGTTACGTGCTCATAGTATATAAACTTATTGTGGTGACCAAGAATATCTTAAGTGTTGGTATGAGGTATATAATTGTTGGAATGGTAGTTAAAACTAGGTATATGAAAGATTGTGTAGAGTTGACTTTGGGTGTGATTTAATAGTTTTATCTCGATGGAAAAGTACTATCAAATTTGAAATTAGTGCTATTAGCCTTGTTTGGGACTCGTATTTTTCATGAAATATTTAAATAGAATGAGAGATAGCCATAGTTTGGACATGTATTTGATAAGAATACATTTACCTTGGTTATGTACATTCTTATGTGACAAACTATTTCATTCTGGGCATGGTTTAGAGTATGCTTCACTTTCTACATTTGTGTGTGTTTTTGCTTCTATGGGTGAGTCCCTAGTAGTGGATTGTCTGTATCGATTATGTGATTGTCCTCCTGGTAGGGTGGCATCCTTGGTTAGACTTGTTCATTCCAGTTATGGAAGATTTGGTCTTGTTTGGGATAGTTGAAGTATACTAGTGACTCTACACGCACAACTTTGCTTATGAGAACTTATAGGAGAGCTACCATGAAAATTTACAGTTTTTCGATAGACTTAAGATTTATCTCATCATTGATAACATGTTTGGCTATGTGTGATTGAATGTGGGACCATGGGTCTAGTTTTGTCATTCTTAAGGTTTGTCTATAATAGCTACTAATCTAGCATTTCGACAGTGTTGTTAGAGGTTTTGTATTCTTGGGTGCATCACTCGATGGTGGTTACTTGATCATTTCCATCTTTGTAATCAGATGAGTTCAATTTTCCTAGATGATTACTTGCTGTCTAAAGATCATATTTTTATAGCTTAAGCTAGAGGAAATATTTGTTGTGAGGATGTAATCTTGATTAAAATCTATGATGGTTTGGGAATTATGGGTGTGTGGTGGCGTGGTTCAGGTTCATTCCTGGTTGTAGCCAATATTGATTCAGAATTGTATCACGGTACTGTGAGAAAAGATTTGTCTTGATAATTGTGTCAAAGTCCTTGAGAACACGTTGAATCAGATGGTGGTTACTTGATCATTTCCATCTTTGTAATCAGATGAGTTCAATTTTCCTAGATGATTACTTGCTGTCTAAAGATCATATTTTTATAGCTTAAGCTAGAGGAAATATTTGTTGTGAGGATGTAATCTTGATTAAAATCTATGATGGTTTGGGAATTATGGGTGTGTGGTGGCGTGGTTCAGGTTCATTCCTGGTTGTAGCCAATATTGATTCAGAATTGTATCACGGTACTGTGAGAAAAGATTTGTCTTGATAATTGTGTCAAAGTCCTTGAGAACACGTTGAAGACGTCTATACAATTAACTTTGGTAGTCATTGAGAATAGTTTTATTGTTAGTTGGGAATACATACAACAATAGTTATCATTGGAGTATTGAGATGGCCCTATTTGAGGCATTGTATGAGTGGATGTGTAGATCTCAAATTATTTGGTTTGATGTTGTTGAGATGAGGCCTTGAGTACTATTATTTTGAAGGAATCGTTGAGACATGTACCCTTTCTTAACCTCGCCTTCTTTTGATCATTCGAGGACGAATGATGGGTAAATTGGTATCTAATGTAACGACCCATTTGGTCGTTTTGAGTACTAGAGCTTTTTATTTCATAAAATACTTTTCGATAGATTCTAAATGGGTATTTTGGACTATTCGTAACTACAATTATTAGAATTAATGGAGTAGTTTTAATAATTTATTTAGTTGGTGGTTAAAGAAAATAATATTGAAATTAATAGTGGGTCACTTTTACTATTTTTATAATTAGTTAGGTATACAATTAGGATAATAAAAGTTAAATTAGATTAAAGGGAGATTATTATTATTTCTATCCCAAAACAAATTATGTGCGGCACAAACCCTTAAAGGAGAGAACGACAAGACTATCGCAGGTAAACAAATTTCTATTGAAATCTATTCCTTGCCAATGTTGATGGTTGCATGAATATAGTATTATTATTATTTAGTTGCAAGGAAATTTGAAATTGGAAAATTGGTTTCTGTGCAACTTCGGTTTATTGGATTGGGTCTATTAAATTATTAAGTAGTGGTCTTTAGTAATGATTGTAAACTAATTAAGGTTGATAATGGCAGGATAATGTTAAGGGGTATGAATGGATGGTTGTTTGGTTTTTTTTTTTTATTCAAGTTACTGTATGTAACTTGATGACAATTTTGGGGTTTCGTATTTTATTGTTATAGTTGCTTTAAGAAATCAAGTGTTGATACTACTATTTTTATGTATAACTAAATATATGAAACTAAGTCAGTTGATGTTTTAGTTCTAGGCTATACAATAACATATTATTATATATTGAGTTGGACAAAAATGGTGTTTGGATTATTATTATTATTATCAATTTATAGGGTTACATTGGCACATGGTAAGGAAAATGGCTAACATAGTACTGTGGTTTGAAGGAAAATTGTTACTTGGATTAACTTGTGAAATTTTGATAACTGCAGTGCCACGTGGTCCTTTACGGACTTAAGGGATAATATTTTGTCGGGTAGTTATGACTTAATGATAACTAAATATTTTAAGGGCTGATGATTAGTGGTTGTATGATTAACGTGAATTTGTGTTTGCAAGTGTTCGTTTTGTTATCATAGTATGATTCTAAGTTTTTATATGTTGAGATAGATAATTAAATATTAAAACATTAGGTATGTAATGTAGGAATTGAGATTTAACCCTAGAGTTGAAAGCGAATACGAGTGATCCTGACATGTTTATTGGCATCAAGATTAGGAACTTGATTATAGAATTGAGAGTGTTTGTTTACAAACATTATATATTTGATACATTGAAAAAGTTATGAGGCATGGAAAGGAGAAAAGGCATTGGAGAAGTAGCTTGCTTGACTTCGGTTCTTCGGTGGAGGTAAGTTATGGTTTATTCTATTTGATTGATAGACTCTTAATAGTGATTGATATTGTGAAGTTCTCTATGTACTTAATTGTGTGATCTTGTAGCTTGGTTGTGTGGTGTGTGATTCGTCTGAAATCCTGAGACCGTGGAATTTATAATCTTGAACCCTCTCTATCGAAGTGCTGCCTTGAATAAAGAAGGCTTGACGAAATATTGTTAATAAATTGAAAAGTGGTGATAATAAATGATAAATTAATGATATTATTGGATCGAAGTGTCAAGTTCCGACACGGTATAATTGGATCGGAGTGTCACGTTCCGACACGGTATTATAGGATCGGAGTGTCACGTTCCGACAGGGTATAATTGGATTGGAGTATTCACGTTCCGACACGGTATTATTAGATCGGAGTGTCACGATCTGACATGGTATAATTGGATTGGAGTGTCACGTTCCGACACGGTATTATAGGATCGGAGTGTCACGTTCCGACAGGGTATAATTGGATTGGAGTATTCACGTTCCGACACGGTATTATTAGATCGGAGTGTCACGATCTGACATGGTATAATTGGATTGGAGTGTCACGTTTCGACACAACATTATTGGATCGGAGTGTCACGTTCCGCCACGGTATAATTGGATTGGAGTGTCACGTTCCGACACGGTAACATTAAAGGAAAAAGTTTTTGAATTAACTTAATGTACTAAATCTCAAAGAACTCAATTCTCAAATTAGTTTGGTTTGGAGGCATGGGTCCTCATGTGTTATCTTGATATTGTTGATTGATTATGTACTTACTTTAGTGTGGTTGACACTGGTTCATGTGTTTGTTGCTTGCCACCTGCTAAATGTCATAGTTGATTTTATACTATTATTCATTACATATTAGTTTCTATTTTGGGTTGGCTGATGATATCTACTCAGTACAAGTTGCCCTGTACTGAGCCCTACTTGTATATTTCTTTGTTTTCTTTTGTGAAGCGCAGCGAGTGTATCAGTGACTTCGACTTCCCCTGAGCTCTAGCCAGTATCCAGCACACCAGGTTCCAGGGTGAGCTATTCATTCCAGCTCGTGTTGGATTTTCTTGGTCATGGCATGATGTCCTTAGTTTTCGAACATAAACTATTTTATTCATTTATTTTGGTGTCTTTAATACTTTTAGACTTAGCATTTGAAGATTAGATGTCCTTGATCTAATGACTTTTAGATTTTGAGGATATTAAGTGTTAGACTATAGAGGTTTATTTGATTGGTTACTTTAATAAGTTTTGAGCTTCCGCATTATTGCTGTTATACGTAGTTGAATTATTGGTTTATGTTGGTGTTTGGATTCCTTGGTTCACCCACTTAGGAGGTGAAGTGTGGGTGCCACTCACGACTAATTTTAGGTCGTGACAAACTTGGTATCAGAGCGTTAGGTTCGATGATCTCATCACACAAGGACATGTCTAGTAGAGTTTGCGGAACGGTATGGGGACGCCTTTACTTTTCTTCGAAAGGCTATATGACTTTAGGAGAACTTCATTCCTTCTTTCTTTCGTGCTACTACTTGAATCCAATTGGTATATAGGTGATACAAATTGGTATCTGAACTTATTCACTTTATTTCACATATGGTTAATACTGAAGTATTAGAAGTTGAAATAGCAACACCAGAAAGAAAAACAAAGTGTGTCCTTAGAAACATGTATATTTTCTCGATTGACTACAGGGCATGTAATGACTAGTGATCAACATGATTTTTTTTTATTAAGTTTATAAAGTTGAAACCTTCATTCTTCATGGGCATTGATTATGAAGATGCTTATGCTTTCATTGTTGATTGTTTTGACATGCTTCATAAATTGAATATAGAGGAGAGGCTTAGTGTTGAGTTTGTAACATACTAGTTTCGGGGAGACGCAAAATTGTGGTGGTAGTCTCATGTTGAGTGCTGATTAGTATAGGCACTACCTATGACTTAAGGCAACCTTTTCTAGCTTCTCCATCTAATTATATGCCCAAAACTTTGAGCGATAGGAGGAGAGATGGTTTCCTGAATATGGAGAAACGGAGATATGTGTTGTAGCCTATGAGGTCAGATTTTGTACCTTATCTAGGTATGTGACAATATTCAAGAAGTTTCGTAAAGGACGACAAGATAATGAACGTCATTACTTTGGAAAATACAATTAGTAAATTTTTCATAATATGTATGTGTTGCTTGACGAATGATTAAATTATGTTGCACCAATTGAGGTCAGAATCTCTACTATGACTTCATAGATTGAGGGTATATCAAAGAAGGTCATGGTACGACTATTAGAACAATACTGATGCTTACTTGATTAAAGTTATTAAGTGTATTACTTTTTTTATTGACTTGATCTAAGAAGTAAAGAAATTTGCTTGGCCTAGAGAGAGACCAAATTTGATAATGTTTTATAGTTATTCTATGGGTAGAATTGTGCGAGCTATTCTGGTAAGATCTTCTCGTTAGGTATGATCTGTGATGGATCTAACAGACTTTCACGATGTGGTTCTAGTGTTGTATGGAACTGAATATGTTGATTGTCAATTGGAAATATTAACTAATAAAGGAGTTATCAGTTGTATGACATGTTCAGATAACGAGATTCTGTGTTGCATTCACATTTGAGAAACCAACTAGTTTGTTACTTCGGATGCTTGGGTTAAGCATTGTTTTAAGTAAGTTTTTAATGGTGGATCATTGGTACGGTATTAATGCATTAGGTAGTGAAGTCTATCTTTAGGGTCCTAGGACTAGTGATGTTATCTTAAGATCCAAAGGAGTAAATTGATACCGGAATGACAAACTTATGGATAAAGAAAGTCAGTGAGTATACTTGGGTGAATGCAATTGAAGATTTTAGTTAGAAAGTGTGCATAAAATTTGGGTTAGTCCTTTGGATTTGATTGATATAACTAGGTTGATGTGTCATGTGAATGAAAAGGTTGACGTCGTGGTGATGACAAGGGCTTACTGAGAATGATATTAATACGAGTTAGTGATAGATTGTGATTGAGATGCAAATATAAAATACATATTGTTGGTTAAATAAATTTTGTACGGTAATAATGACTTGTGAATATCTTAGGTTGCATTTTCTACTATTTAGTGAGTAACGTGGTTGTATGGAAAATCTTGAGAGATGTTGGGGCACCTGTCGAATAGAATTTAAGGAGCTAGCATCATAATGAAAATGAAATAAAATTAGTGGGATGAGTATAGCCTTCGGAAAGAGGTGAGAGTAAAAATATTTTCTCCGGTTGCAAGGACTTAAAAGGTATCTTCAATGGGATTGAGAATTGGGTTCAGAGATGTGTAATTTCATATGTTTTGCTCTTTTATTGTAAAAGTGTCACAGGTTCATCAGATTGGTTAAAATCTAAGATACAGGAATTCATAAAGGTCTTCGAAGTATAAGCAAATGTAGATAGATAAGGGCTTTGGGTTACACATTTGGATCTACAATTCAAATTTTTCTTTATAAGTCTACATTTCTGGTGATATGTTTTGTCAAGGTATGAATTTGTAAGGTAATAAATGATTGATTGCATCGATTATCGAGGATTTGAAAGAACTTACACATGATTGGAGTCGTAAAGTTTGTTACTTGTGATTGTTAAAGGATCTAAGGAAGTGTTTTCCTCAGAGTTTTGATTTAGAGTGTGAAGTAAAACGTCATGGGTTATTGGTAAAAGGATGAGATCGGCAAGCGAGCTAGAGAAACAAAAGTCTAATATATTGAAGGGCCGAGATATTTAGAATTTTGCACCAAGGGAAGAATTTGAGAAAAGTGAAGGAATAAGACCTCTCGTATAAACCTATGGGGTGTAGTTGAAGGTTGTATTGATTTTTGCCTATGAGTTTAGATATGATTGTGGGATGTGAATTGGTTCGGTACAGACTTACTAGGAGTTTATCATCGACTTTTATAAAGATTGAGTTTTGGTTTGGGTGACAAACAGTGAGGTATGGAAAATGTAGAGTTTTACGTGGGGTTAGATTACTCAAAATATGATAGATGACTTAAGAATGATGCACAAGGTGATATATAATTCTACATGGTTATTAAGAATATAGAGTTGGATTAATACTACTCTATTGATGGGACTACATAGAATGTTATGATGTGTTACGTAGACACTTGATAGTAAATAGAGGTTATGTGCTCATAGTATATAAACTTATTGTGGTGACCAAGAATTTTTTAAGTGTTGGTATGAGGTATATAATGGTTTGTATGGTAGTTAAACTAGGTATATGAAAGATTGTGTAGAGTTGACTTTGGGTGTGATTGAATAGTTTTATCTCGATGGAAAAGTACTATAAAATTTGATATTTGTGCTATTAGCCTTGTTTGGGACTCGTATTTTTCGTGAAATGTTTAAATAGAAAGAGAGATAGCCATAGTCTGAACATGTATTTGATGAGAATACATTGACACCAATGATGGTTTGGGAGTAAGGTAGATGATCGGTGTGGTTATGATATTTTGCTAGTATTAAGAGTTTTAACTTCAGTGGATGTGGGGTTCGATAAACCAAGTATGTGTGCAATTATAA
>NW_006239111.1:955713-1003039 GCF_000226075.1 Solanum tuberosum | reverse complement strand
GAGTATCTAGAGTTATTCGACCTTGGTTATGTACATTCTTATGTGACAAACTATTTCATTATGGGCATGGTTTAGAGTATGCTTCACTTTCTACATTCGTGTGTGTTTTTGCTTCTATGGGTGAGTCCCTAGTAGTGGATTGTCTGTATCGATTCTGTGATTGTCCTCCTGGTAGGGTGGCATCCTTGGTTAGACTAGTTCATTCCAGTTATGGAAGATTTTGTGTTGTTTGGGATAGTTGAAGTATACTAGTGACTCTACACGCACAACTTTGCTTATGAGAATTTATAGGAGAGCTACCATGAAAATTTACAGTTTTTCGATAAACTTAAGATTTATCTCATCATCGATAACTTGTTTTGGCTATGTGTGATTGAATGTGGGGACCATGGGGTCTAGTTTTATCATTCTTAAGGTTTGTCTATAATATCTACTAATCTAGCATTTCGATACTGTTGTTAGAGGTTTTGTATGCTTGGGTGCATCGATTGATGGTGGTTAATCCATACAAAATATCTAGGCTTAAATCCATTACGGTACAAATGAACCATAACTCTATGTGGTTTAAAAAAAATTAAGCACTTACATGCACTACAAGGACACCTAACCAATCCATTATTCTTGAAAATGTCAAGTGTCATTGTATGTTCAATAAAATTTCTAACACCATCAAAAACTCAGGTTTCAAACCAGCACCAGTTTCATAATGCATATTATACATCCACAAACGATGATCCATCTACAAAAATATAGATATTCAATTGTATTATAAATAAAATTCAATAATAATTTTACTACATCAATTCATAGTTAATATATATTTATAATAATTACTTAAAATCTCAAATTCAAACTAGTAGTAGTCCTAAAACTAGTTTAGTATCGACTTAACCACGTTATTTATTTTAACTTATTTAAACAACTTAACAACTTTAACTAGTTTAGTTTTGACTTAATACAACAACTAAATCACATTATTTAATTTAATTTATCATTTTAACTTATTTAAACAACATAACAACTTTAACTAGTTTAGTTTTGACTTAATACAACACTAAATCCACCAACTAAACCACATTAATTAATTTAACTTATTTAAACAACTTTAACTCTTGAACTAGTTTAGTTTTGACTTAATACAACACTAAATCCACCAACTAAACCACATTAATTAATTTAACCTATTTAAACAACTTTAACTCTTGAACTAGTTTAGTTTTGACTTAATACAACACTAAATCCACCAACTAAACCACATTAATTAATTTAACTTATTTAAACAACTTAACAACTTTAACTAGTTTAGTTTTGACTTAATACAACACTAAATCCACCAACTAAACCACATTAATTAATTTAACTTATTTAAACAACTTAACAACTTTAACTAGTTTAGTTTTGACTTAATACAACACTAAATCCACCAACTAAACCACATTAATTAATTTAACTTATTTAAACAACTTAACAACTTTAACTAGTTTAGTTTTGACTTAATACAACACTAAATCCACCAACTAAACCACATTAATTAATTTAACTTATTTAAACAACTTAACAACTTTAACTAGTTTAGTTTTGACTTAATACAACACTAAATCCACCAACTAAACCACATTAATTAATTTAACTTATTTAAACAACTTAACAACTTTAACTAGTTTAGTTTTGACTTAATACAACACTAAATCCACCAACTAAACCACATTAATTAATTTAACTTATTTAAACAACTTAACAACTTTAACTAGTTTAGTTTTGACTTAATACAACACTAAATCCACCAACTAAACCACATTAATTAATTTAACTTATTTAAACAACTTAACAACTTTAACTAGTTTAGTTTTGACTTAATACAACACTAAATCCACCAACTAAACCACATTAATTAATTTAACTTATTTAAACAACTTAACAACTTTAACAAATTTAGTTTTGACTTAATACAACACTAAATCCACCAACTAAACCACATTAATTAATTTAACTTATTTAAACAACTTTAACTCTTGAACTAGTTTAGTTTTGACTTAATACAACACTAAATCCACCAACTAAACCACATTAATTAATTTAACTTATTTAAACAACTTAACAACTTTAACTAGTTTAGCTTTCACTTAATACAACACTAAATCCACCAACTAAACCACATTAATTAATTTAACTTATTTAAACAACTTAACAACTTTAACTAGTTTAGCTTTCACTTAATACAACACTAAATCCACCAACTAAACCACATTAATTAATTTAACTTATTTAAACAACTTAACAACTTTAACTAGTTTAGCTTTCACTTAATACAACACTAAATCCACCAACTAAACCACATTAATTAATTTAACTTATTTAAACAACTTAACAACTTTAACTAGTTTAGCTTTCACTTAATACAACACTAAATCCACCAACTAAACCACATTAATTAATTTAACTTATTTAAACAACTTAACAACTTTAACTAGTTTAGCTTTCACTTAATACAACACTAAATCCACCAACTAAACCACATTAATTAATTTAACTTATTTAAACAACTTAACAACTTTAACTAGTTTAGCTTTCACTTAATACAACACTAAATCCACCAACTAAACCACATTAATTAATTTAACTTATTTAAACAACTTAACAACTTTAACTAGTTTAGCTTTCACTTAATACAACACTAAATCCACCAACTAAACCACATTAATTAATTTAACTTATTTAAACAACTTAACAACTTTAACTAGTTTAGTTTTGACTTAATACAACACTAAATCCACCAACTAAACCACATTAATTAATTTAACTTATTTAAACAACTTAACAACTTTAACTAGTTTAGTTTTGACTTAATACAACACTAAATCCACCAACTAAACCACATTAATTAATTTAACTTATTTAAACAACTTAACAACTTTAACTAGTTTAGTTTTGACTTAATACAACACTAAATCCACCAACTAAACCACATTAATTAATTTAACTTATTTAAACAACTTAACAACTTTAACTAGTTTAGTTTTGACTTAATACAACACTAAATCCACCAACTAAACCACATTAATTAATTTAACTTATTTAAACAACTTAACAACTTTAACTAGTTCAAGTTCATATCTAATTTCTAAATTTAATTAGTTATATATTCAAGCTAATTAGTTCCAAGTTCAAGTTCAAGTTAATTCTATTTAATTCAAGTTCATATCTCCAATCTATAAAATTAGTCATGTATAAATTTCTAATCCAAAAATTAGTTTTTATATACATATATATATATATTCAAGTTCTAATTCAAGAAAACCCTCTTATATTCATCACATTCAAACATTCATCCTATTTATGTTATGACATACAAACTTCATTCTATTAACAATTTACTAACTAACAATCAAATTTTAAAAAATCCCAATTCACAATCAAATTAAAGATTTTCAAATTCAAACAAATACTAAAATCAAGAAACCCTAATTCATTCATTCTCTAACAAACACAATCAATCATTCAATCCAAAACACAAATTCATTCTCTAATTAACAAAATCAAACATAAAAAATTAAAAACTAATTTAAAGAAATCCTAACCTTCAATTAAAGGAGAAATTAGAGACAATAGAGAGGGAGCTAGGCGGCGGTAACACCAGCAACGACGACGTCAGCAATGGCGGCAACAACGGACAACGTCTGGGCTTGGAGCGATTTTAGAGAGAAGGAAGAGAAGGATGAATGTAGAGAAAACCCGTTTGGATATCCAGATATTTTAAGGAAAGTGACGGACAACGTCTCAATGTTCGTCGCTTTTTCTTTTAAATGTTTGACCAAGATTTTGACCAAAAGGCGACGGATTATGCAACATCGTCCGTCGCTTTTTTTAAATATTTGACCATCAATTTTGACCAAGAAGCGATGGACACAAAGATGATGTCTGTCGCTTCTTTAAAAAATAATTATTAAATAACAATTAATAGAAAGCAACGGACAGAGTGGTTATTTTAAAATTTATAAATAATTATTTTTAATAAAAAGCGACGGACAACGTCTCTACCTATATTAAATAATTAATTATAAATTTTATATATATATATATATATATTTGGCGCAAAAATCCGCTAAAAAAAGCGACGGACTAAGCGATGTTGTCCACCGCTTTTTGTCAAATAATTTAAAAATTAATTATTTTTACTAAAAAGCGACGGACAACGTGGCAAAAGTCATCATTTTTTCGGGGGACGCAGTCCGTTGCTTTTCAGTGCGTCATTTTTTTGCAGTTTTTTAGTAGTGGCCTGAGGATCGCCAAGTCCACTTGGCGAATCACCGAAGGGTCTCACTCTGCCTTTTGTTCCAGTGTGTTGAGCCTGAAGGAAAGGATCAAGTCAGCGGAACAAGGGAGCAGTCGGCGCATCACCGAACAGCTCCGTGAAGCAGTACTATATCGCCCAATGACCCAGAGCACGATGATGCCGAAGGATGGTGCAAGACAACGAAGAACTACACCAAAGGGCGAATCGCTGATCAACTCGGCGATTCCGATTAATGTTGTTGAATGATCCGTCGCAGCACAAAATTTTGAAAACTATAAATACTCGTTGAGAGTTATAGCTTAGTATCAGATTTTAGTATCATATTATTTTTAGTGAGAAACAATTAATATAACTTTAGTATTTTTTCTCTGAGTTTGAGAGGATTTTGAAACTTGAAGAAGAAGAGGGTTTCATCTCCAAGGATTTGGACTTGGGTCTCTCGGATTCTTCATTCTTGGCCTGTAACAAGACTTAATTTTTCATACTCATTTGAATGCAAGCTCATTTAGGTATAAATTTCTATCTCTTGATGTGTGGCTAGAAACCCCCATTCTTGGGGTGTGATTTAGCAAATATGTGTTGAGATTATTGTTGGGTTTTGCTTGCTGATAGGTTAGATGTATTTGATGGTGATTTCACCTAGTGGTTGTGGTTTAATTTAATGGGTTTGTATTTGCAAATACAAAACTACCCATGTGTTTTCGGCTTGCTCGAGAGAGAGGTCGTGAAACCAAGACCGCTAGACTGATGGCCTAAGAAGTGGGTCAACATGAGGTTCAGCTCGAGAGGGTGAGCCCTAGTCCAATATCCTAACACTCAGCTCGAGAGAGTGAGTGGGGTAAGGCGTAGGCTGGCCTTAATGCGGCAAATGGGTGTCCGAGAGGAATCTATTTGAAACGGTGTAAGTTTCCTGAGAGGGAACTATTTCCATCTAAAGCTTAGCTTAGTCACTATTATCTTGCAAACCTCCTATCGAAAGCATGTACCCAACGATTTAAATCAATATATATTGCGGTCACACCCCAAGAATCGCTCTGGCCTTAATGCGGCAAATGGGTGTCCGAGAGGAATCTATTTGAAACGGTGTAAGTTTCCTGAGAGGGAACTTATTTCCATCTAAAGCTTAGCTTAGTCACTATTATCTTGCAAACCTCCTATCGAAAGCATGTACCCAACGATTTAAATCAATATATATTGCGGTCACACCCCAAGAATCGCCTCTCATTCATAGATTTCTCTGTCATTTTTACTATTTTAGCTATACTTGTGACAAAACCCCCATTTGATATTTGACACTTTTGTGTCACCCTCCTTTAATTTACAATATTTTTAGTCGTTAATGTCTTTAGCTACGACTAGTTAGAACTAATTTTATTTTCTATTAATTCTCAAAACCACTCCCTTGGGACTTGACCCAACCCTTGGTTGGGTTATTATACTATTTGCACGATCGTAGACACTTGCATCGGAAGTTGTGTCGTTGATTACGCAAACATCAGTTTCCACCATAGAATCTATAACAAAATCCTCCCCCATCAATATTCACCCATTCTATTACGTTCTACAGATCAAAAAATGGATCCGGGGAGTGAAAAGCTTACCTTTAGCCTCAAGAATGGTGAAAAATGAGTAGGAGTCACCTGGGGGTCGTTCCTTAGCTCAAAAAGTCAAAAAGTGCATAATGAGGTCATTTAGGGGTTTATTAACTAGTTTAAGTCACATCGAACCTGCTGCAGCGGTCCTCATCCCGCTATAGCGGCCCCGCCAAGGCGACCACAAACTCCACCCCAGCGGCTTCCGCTTAACAGTGAGCCCTTCATCTTTCACCTACGATTTTGAGCTTCATTGTACCCGCCACAGCGGCCATCATTCAGCTGTAGTGGCCCAACCAGAACTACAAAACTCCCACCAAGGCGGCACAAACGGAACCAGAGAGTCAATTGAAGTAATTCCAAAATCTCATTTCACAACACACCTCTAACCCACGACGATCAGAAAATACCCTTTACGCTAAGATCGATTCCGGGAGTTCTACTCGCCCGAATTCAATTTCGTAAAGTCGCACAGGTTCGTTAACGAGTTATCTAACTACTCATATAATCAAAATAAAAAAACAACTCACCCGATTGTTACCATATTTCCCCACACTTCAAGGACTCCGATTTCGTCCAAATATGGACAAGTTTGGAAAAATCCCAATACTACGAAAAAGTTTTCTGGCCCCAAATCTTCCCCCATTGGCTTTTCTATAACGACCGAAACAGGTCGTTACATTTATACTAGATTACGATCGCGCACATCTAGTATTGGATGAGGTTTAGTTGAGCGTTTATCAGGGCAACGAAACTTGAATCCAAGGAATAGGTTTGGGCACCGATAGATGAGATCGTTGTAGATCTATTTTGGAAAGACAGTTTCACCATTATAGCTACTTCTCATAGCTCTGGTGTTGAAAGCGGAACTCATTGCTTTATATTGGATTCTATAAATGATTACTACAGGGAGGGATCCGATTTTTCTTTTGTAATTGGATATTGTCTTAACATTTAGTGTTAAAGAATCCATAATACTTATATCTTTGAGAGAAGCGGTAAAATTTGAAAAACAATCAAAGTAGATAGGACCACTGCAAAGAAGATTGGTTTCTACCAGTCCTGAGAGGGAATCATTGAAGTCTAAGAACCTCGAGTCCCTTAGACAGAGGAGAAGAGAGGTATCTAGAACTTCCCTAGAGAGAGGTTTAGCAGCGATTTGGACAAGCCTAAAATGGAGATAATTCTATTTTCGATTATATTTTTCTAGAGCTTTTGGATTTAAAAGCTTGATATCCACATGGTCAGATTCCAGGGGATAGTTTGTTCGATAGTTGAAATATGACAGTCACTTAGATATTGAATAGGGCATATATAATTTGATAAATAGTATGATATGTTTAAACGGTTGGAAGCTAAAGGTGAAGAAAATAAATACATGACACATATTAAACTTGTAAATAAAAAGTTCATAGAATTTGTACAGGTCTAAAGGCAGATGAAAGGTCTTTCCAATTAAATTTAATAGACAAATTAATTTTTATAAAAAAAATAAATGATAAAAATATTTTTAAAGGACGTTTTAGTAATTCAACTTTTAACTTAGACTCTTTCCACTTTTAATAGAACTAGTTTCTGAACACGTGTGTCCCGTGCTAGTAAGTACAATTTTTAAAAATGATATAGATGATGCTAAAACATGTAAGTAATAAGTTACTAAATTTAGGAAAGAGTAATTGTTTGTAGCTATACACAATCAATTAAATTAGTATAACGTTTTTTCTTATGTAGTTCTCATATATCTTATACTCAGTGTGACACTTTCCTTTTCTTTTTTTTTAATATTTCAATGACATATAGTTTATAGGTAAACATAAGTAACGTTGATTATGTTTGTAAATGTCTCATATCTTAAAGTTTGTGTCTTATTTATAAGTTAGCAGTTACTTATCAGCTACAATGATCCATCTACTTCTATTACTCTTTTTAACCCCATTACAAATATACCTCAATTACATGCTTCTTAGAGTCGGCATATGCATTCTCACAATTCATTTCGCTCTATTTGGACCCATTTCATTCTAGTATTTACTACTAATTTATGGATCTCAAACAATACAAATTCTCTATATTTCCTAGTGAGACATATCTTAACAAACTGAAAAAATTCCTAGTGAATTGGCCTAATGTATCTTTACCTTCTTCATGACTAAGCATAATTCCAATGATATGACTATTATATCCATTTTGTACCTGATGATGCGATGGAGAAGGGAAGAGTTCACATTTGCAAGATAAGATCTGAAGCAAAGAAATTAATTAAATTAGTAATTAGCAAACACAAAGGCAAAGCAAATACAAGAGAAAACTATAAAAAGGATTAGAAGTAAACATTGATAATTAATTTACAATATATATAAGACAAATAAAAAAATTAAATTTTGAGTTGGATGAATAATTAATAATTAATTAATATATATAATTTATAATATTTTTATTTAGTGTAGGAGTAAAAAAAAAACTATTCATATTTCAAAACTGAAGAGAGTCTATGCATCAGTTATACCATTCAATTAGTTAAATGATTAGAAAACTGAAAATATTTAATTTACTATGAAAAACTAACAAAGTGCTTTGAAAACAGAAAATAATATACGGTTTAGATAGCTGAAGTTGTATGGTTGCTGAAAAAAGGGATTGAACCATTGAAGAGACATAACTCATAGTAATTGACAAATAAAAAAATTAAATTTTGAGTTGGATGAATAAATTTAATAAATTAATTAATATATATAATTTATAATATTTTTATATAGTGTAGGAGTAAAATATAACCGGGTTTTAGAGAACACGGCCCAAGCCGAAGTCGGTTTCAAACTACTATCCAACTTTACACTTTGAAGCTTCCCATTTTTAATAATATATGATATATGATGATGATCTTGTTGACTTATATTACTAAAATCTAAATAAAATGAAGCCTAATTACTCCATTCTCATAATATTTTTTATACGATTTTAATTTGAAGAATAGTTTTTAGTAGTAACAATTAAGGGTGGAAGGAATTCATAAAGAAACAACCAAAATGTCCAAAAGCAAAATTGTCATCATACCAACCATTTGAATTTAACACTACGGAAAGCTATTGTCAATATAGAATGCTTATGTTTAAGAAAACAATTAGGCTTAGTGTCGCATAAATGTAAATGTAACTCTCATTTTTATTTGAAAATTAAATTGTTAAATCTCATATTGTAAAAATTGTAGAAAAATAAAAAATGAAACAAAAAGGATGAAAATGAACAATATATGTATGTGTTGGCAACACTGTGTTAGATAGATGATAAAGTAACACAATCAAAATCTTTCATTCAAAGTAATAATATTTTAGCAATCTTTATTTAAATTACTTGTATGTAAATAATATATGATTACTTATATTTATTTTTATTTTCATTTTAGTAAATAAGATAGTAAACACAGAAATGAATGACAAATTTAAACCGATCAAATGGGATATTTTTAAGCTTGCTAATTTGGACGCATTGTTTTGCTTGGTTACCATTTCTTACCGAAACTGTGATGAAGGTTGAAGCTGTGATACCAAGAGCCTCTTCCAAAAACTAATTTGGGTAAGAAACATATTTGTAGTTAATTTCCAAGTTTGAAGGAGAATTTATTCTGAAGGAATTGGAATCGTAATTCCGCTCAAATTTAAAATAAATGAGTTGTTAATCTCAAAATTGATGGCATTGTTGTCTAACCAGCAATCTAATACAAGGAGTGAGATCACATCTGAAAATTTTATATGATCATTCCTATGAACTACAAGCTAAAGATTATAACGTACATACTAGAATTGACATTTGTTCAGCTCTCGCTGCGGCAAGCAAGGATTAAACAGCAACTGTATCACAGCAATACCCAATATCACGCCAGAATATCATTGCTTTAAAAGTCCAAGATCGTAATGCCTCAAAAGCAGTGGGTAGAACCTTTATTAAAATTCAGAGTTGGTGATGAGAAGGATATGCAGTAGTAGTTGTTGTGCAATTGTACGGGACTCTGAATGTCGAAGATGATAGTATGGGTACGCAGGATAAATAATAGTTTATGGGTGTGTAAAATTCAAAGATGGTAGTATAATGAAGATGCCTAGGGAAATCTTTGAAAGTACTATGTTTATCCTAGTTTGATTCTACACTTTGTAGTCAGAGATTGCACAATTTACGTTTGTAGTTGGTGTATGAAAAATGAAGCGGAGGGAACTGTGAGGGTGGTGTTTTTGTAGGAGTTGGGGCTGATATAGCATACCGAGGAGTTTCCGGTAAAAAGGAGAGAGAGTAGTGACTTAACTTTCAGTTAAAGGGTAATATGATGATGATATGATATGATTAATCAGAACACAAATCCATTTCTTCTGGAAGCTGATTGCTATGGAAGACTTTTGCTCCAGATTTCACTTCTCTGTCGAGCTTGTTCTGCTTTCATTCACAGGTTCAGCTCCATCTTGAGCTTTATGATACTATGGAAGCTAACACGTTGGAATTGGTACACTAAGCAAATAGTGAAGAAATTCTAGTGGGAAAGCAGGAGGAATTTCTACACTAAGCAAATCCTTATTGAAATTGTTAAAGAACTGAGGGTAAGAGATAAGAATCTACCAAACATCCCGTGTGACGGTGGAATATTACCAATTTCTATGGCAGCTTTGTTTGGGCATAAAGCTGTGGTATCATACCTTTTTGAGGTCACAAGTCTTGATGTGATACAGCAAGAAAAACGCTAAGACCTTTTTAAGGCTACTATCAAGAATGAGATGTATGGTAAGATTATACACCATATATGAGCAATTTAAAACTTATTTATTCAAATAATTGGTACTGATGGCAACAACATTCTACATTTGGCTGGGAAGTTAGGGCAGCCAATCCTTAAACAGAAAAACAAACTTTTCCAGTATGTGCCTCCTGATGCTGATAATAATGTTGTACTACAACAGCTGTTTCAAGATATTAGACAGTCTGTTAAGGTATTTCCTCTCTCTTTATAAACTATACATGTTGCTTCGTTCCAATTTAACACAGGTACAGGAAATATTGTATAATCAAAAAGTTCCGTTGTTTGGATTAATCATCAATGTTTAAATAATGAGCTGACCAACAAAAGGAAGAGAAGATTATGCCGCCATCATTTCTCAGGGTTTCTGGAGCAGCACTTCAAATGCAAAAAGAGATATTGTGGTTCACGGTGAGAAGATTACCTAAAAGTAAATTTCGCAGTTGGAAACACATCTTGTTGCATTTAAATATCTGTCATTTAGCTTTTTAAGTATGAATTAAAGAGATACAATTTTCAGCGTTTTCTTTAAAGGGAAGGGTTATGTCTTTTAAAAATGTTGTTGCTGCAGAATGATAATTACTAACTGTCTAGGAAGTGGAGAAAATTGTACCACCTATATACCACAAGCTGAGAAACAACGATGGGAAAACCCCTAAGGAATTATTCACAGAAGAGCACAAGCTATTACTAAAAGAAGGGGAAAGGTGGATGAAAGACGCTGTGAATTCTTGTATGATTGTTGCAACTTTGACTGCCACGATGGTGTTTGTTGCTGGCTTCCTGTGCCAGATAATGGTATTCCAATATTGCTAAAACTGAATGGATTTACGGTCTTTGTCATATCAGATGCAGTGGCATTATTTAGCTCAATCGTTTCCATCATTATGTTCTTGTCCATTCTGACATCTCTATATGACAATGACACAAGAAAATCGTCTTCAGCATAGAGAGATGTCAGAATAGACAGTAGCAACAAACAACATCGTGGTAAACAAAGTTGCAACAATCATACAAGAATTCACAGTATCTTTCATCCACCTTTTCCCTTCTTTTAGTAATAGCTTGTGCTCTTCTATGAATAATTCCCTAGGGGTTCTCCCATCGTTGTTTCTCACCTTGTGGAGTGAAGATGCAAGTTTCTCGCTAGAAAATTAGTAACTAATCATTCCGCAGCAACACAAAAATTTTAAAAGCCATAACTCTGCCCATTATAGAAAACGCTAAAAATGTACGTCTTTAATTCACTCTTAAAATATATAAATGCAACAAGATGTGTTTCCGATTGGAAAATTTACTTTTAGGTAATTTCTCACCGTGAACCACAATATCTCTCTTTGCATTTGAAGTGCTGCTCCAGAAACCTTGAGAAATGATGGCGGCATAATCTTCTCTTCCTCCTGTTGGTCAGCTCATTATTTAAGCAATGGTGATTAATCCAAACAACGGGACTTTTTGATTATACAATATTTCTTGTATCTGTGTTAAATTGGAATGAAGCAACATGTATAGTTTAAAAAGAGAGGAAATACTTTAACAGACTGTCTAATCTCTTGAAACAACTGTTGTTGTGATTCAACGAATACATCATTATTATCAGCATCTGTCCAGTTTTCTGCTGACGGAGTGGCTGCCCTGCCCTACCTCCCAGCTAAATGTAGAATGGTATTGCCATCATTATCATATATTTGAAGAAGAAAGTTTTACATTCCTCCTATTTGGTGTATAAGACTGAAGACTTTTTCCTCTCGATATAAAACCGCAACATGGAAAATGGTCCAGTTTTGATAGTCAGGTTGCCATATGAGTTCAGGATGACTGTGAATAACCATAACTAAAAGCTCTATATTTCCTGCTTTTGCAGCAGAATAGAGCAAAGCTTTCCTTTTCCAATAGTTCCAATAGCTTATCCTCTGCACTTCTTTGACATTCCGCCCAAAGCTCCTCAAGTAATAGACTGACGTGTTTCTCCAGTACATATTTTGCTGGGAGTACCCCTGAAGTTCGAAGCAATTTTAGCACTACAAATAGGTTTTGGCTGGTACACATCAAGCTTGTCTTCATTCAAAATAATGACAACGGATGGAGACATTCATATTATTACAACTTACATTGATACAAAAGGTTTAAAACACACGACACTTGAATTTTCTAGGCGGACAAATATTTAATCTTGAGTTACATAATCAATTTGTTAACATTCATTCCTTTAATCAATATTTGACCTAGCTACATCGAAGGATAAATCAAGTTTGTAGAAACTAATCCTTCAATGAGTTAGTTGTTTCCAGTCAAGTAATTATCTCAAATTAAAGAAATATCTACTTAGTTAAGATCCAGTAGATCTTACCTCCTGGCCAGGCTAAATAACTTTCTCCACGTTGGAGAATAAGCTCCTTCAATGAATCTCTTCAATTTTTCCTCGACTTTTGTGATAACATGTGTAAGACATGAATATTTCCTTGTAACATTTTACTGGCTAATTTTCCTGTCTTTGTTGAATAAATGTTATGCCATCACTGCAAGAAAAAACTCGAATTAATGTAGTGATAGAAGAACATATATGTAGGTATTGAAAAGCAATAATACAAATAAACAACATATACATCACTAGTTGGTTAAGAAAAAACAGAAAAAGGAAGTGAGTTTGTGTGTATCTGATGAGATCTTTAATACATACAAAAAAATGGTATACGATGGACTTTGAGAATGTAAAATACACCATATTTTTAAATAGCTTACCATACATCTCATTCTGTATAATGGTGTGAAGAAGGTAGGTCTGTACCACATGAAGACTTGTGACCTCAAAAAGGTATGATACTATAGCTTTATACCCATTCATAGCTGTCAAAGTGATTCCTTTCCCTCATTGCTTTAGCACTTTGCTGTCGTATTCTCATATTTGTTAGTCACCAGCTACTTCCATCACTTTCATTAGATCTCGCACAAATCGGGTGCTTCTTGCTGCTACTGCAATGTCAAAGTACTATTTCACCTCCACCCGATATCTTTTTACGAACAAAGCTTGGATCATTCTAGAATTTCTCCATTATTTATTTTCAAACTCCATAGTATAAAGCTCTTCTAAGCTCAAGATGAATGAAAACAGAACAAGCGAGAGAATTGAAATCTGGAGCATAAGTCCTCCATATCAACTAGCAAGAAATCAACAATTCCAAAAGAATTGGATTTGTGATTAATTACATATAAACAACTTGTGCATCAAGAAATATGAGCCAAAATTATTGAGTATAACTTGTGTTCACACTAAAATCTGCCTCTGTTTATACATTCAAGTTTATAAACCTAGATTTTCTAGTTGTGGATGTGCTGCAAGGGGCAGAACAACATATATTTGTGTTAACGAAAACCCAATGACATTTGCCCTAAATACTATTACTAGATCTATATTATTGATGTTGTTGTGAAAATGAAAATCCATAAACTTGAAGATGACATTTACATTATCTAGAGAGATAGTTGTGAACTTACTAAGAAATGGAAGTCCTTTCCATCCAGAGACCCAAATTGTTGATTATCCTGAGCTTGTCTCTCCCTTTTATGTCTTCGAATTGCACTGCTAACATAAAAATACTACTATATTTATTTATATTCCTGTCTTAACAATCACGTATGCATTCTCTTATTCCTTATTCCACTACTCAGTTTATTAGTACTAGTTAATGATGGAATTTCCTTTATTTCCAACCCCAATAAAGTAAAGTAAAAGTAAGGTATTGTTGTAGTGAGTGTACAAGAATATCAGTTAAAGTCTCATCAATAATATAATACTCACTTAATTTCTGTACCACTCTCTTCTTCTGTAAGGAAGGAATAAAATTGGATCTTAAACTTGTATCAATGCTAACTAGGAACGGTACTCACACACAAAACAACCAAAAATTCAAAATCTAGTTACAAAGTTTGTATTTTCAAATATTGGCATCTCTTAGCTATTCCCGACCTTTTTACAAGAGTGCAGAGTCATAAGTGTCACTTTTTTCCTCAAAAATGTAAAAAAAGCCCCGCTTGTTTTTGTAATGACCTCCAGGTCATTTATGTAATCATGTCTCGTTTAGAGCGTTCCTATAGCGACCCAAGTCATTTATAACTTGCAAGAACTGACAGTTCGTTCACCTGGTCATTTGTTTGGTTTTTATGCAAGTTTTAGTATATTGGAGTTATTGAACCTTGAACGGTCATTTGTTTTTGAGAAAAAGGAAAAATATACCCCAAGCTTTTGAAAATGGTATCTCAATACCCTTCGTCATACTTTTCATCCAATCAGAGCCCTTGTCGTCCAATAATCAGTGCATATTTGCCCCTCCCACTAACGGAACACCATTGTGTACACATGGCGTAATCCTACATCACAATCCGGATTGACCAATTTTTTAACCCAAATTTCAAAACCCGTCCATAACCCATTTAACCTACCCAATTTACCCACAAATAAACTCTCTAAAATCCTAAAGAAAAAGCCCCTAAAATTTTGGCTTAATTCATCATTTCTTCATCCAAATCTGTTACTATTCAATGAAAATGATAGAGCACAAGTCATACTCCTAAAACAAACAAACCCTAACAATGGAGAACGAGTAAAATCTGCAAACGTAAGGGGAAGGGGAAGAAGAAAAATGAAAAACCCATGAAGAAAAAATGGTGGATTTGATATCATCACTAGAGAAATGTAAAAGTAATTTACAGATTCAAACACCCAATTCAGATTAATTTCTTCATTTCTTCACTTTCTTTGCCGGAGACCTAATAGTTTTCAGCTTCTTCCCAACTTTCTTCACCGCTTTGCTTTAGCCGGAGCAGTCACCGTCTTCTTCGCTTTCTTTGCTGGTGTTGGTGTTGCTGCTGCTGCGGATTTGGCTTTCTTCACTACAACCTTCTTCTTCGGGGTTGTTGCTTTCGGCTATGCGACAGAGATACTATGGTTGAGGAGGAGGTGGATTTCTTCTTTGTTGTCGGTATCGGTGCCTTCGTTGGCTTCACAACGGCGGCAGATTTCACAAAAAGATCTTTTTAGGTTTCTAGATAGGTTAGTATTAGTGTGTGTAATGGGTGTACCGGGTGGGTTAAACAGGTAGTTGGGTGGGTATTTGAATTTTGGAATAATTAATTTATTAAGCCGGGTTGAGCCGTAG
The DNA here is from genome assembly GCF_000226075.1 of Solanum tuberosum. Taxonomy (NCBI): domain Eukaryota; kingdom Viridiplantae; phylum Streptophyta; class Magnoliopsida; order Solanales; family Solanaceae; genus Solanum; species Solanum tuberosum. The sequence continues at coordinate 987,217 of NW_006239111.1, read as the reverse complement.
GATTGCGCCACGGGTTCCTAATTATTCTTCCGTTAGAGTGAAGGGAAAAAATGCTCTGATATTTGGACGAAAGGGGTACCAATGTCTGGAAAGTATGATGAAGGGTATTTGTGTACCATTTTCAAAAGTTTAGGGGTATATTTGTCCGTTTTCCCTTTTTTTTTATCAAAGAGTTAAGACGATGACCTCAGAATCCAATTTTGACAATCTCAATAGCAGGTGCAAGCTGAAATAGCTTGCGCACTCGCGGGCCTTGGTCACGTTAGCAAAGGTCATGCCACCTATTGGCCGCGATAGTGGGCGCAAGGCCACGTTCGCAGGACCCCGGTAGCTATAGCATGTCATGTTCCAAGCAAAAGAAATCATATGATAGGCCCAAGCATCGGCTTTTACAAGTTCCGTCCAGTCGGTCAGTTCATGCCTTATTACATGCTTCAGAGGGTGATCGATATAGCTGGAGTGAGGTTGGATCTAGTTAGAGTCATAGGTTCAAGTCTTATGCTTCAGGTCGTGGCGATCGTTCTTCTAGGAGTCGATCATTTCTGGGTTGCTTTGATTGTGGGAAGATTGACCGCTGGTCTAGAGATTGTCCCATGCATAGGGGGATTACTCCCGCTCCATAGGCAGCTTCATCGCTCCTCCAACCCCACCAACGACACCTCCAACTAGGGTCGAGATCAGGGCAAGGACCATCACGGCGGACATCAAGGTATTTAGGGTGGTCCTCGGGGAGGTAAGTAAGTGATGAGATAGATGGCTAGGGCAGAGGTGGATATGGTTATTTCTATGCAGCTCCAACGAGGGCGGAGGTTGCGGCATTAGATGATGTGATCACATGGATGGTTCTTTTATGCCATCATTCTGACTTGGATTTATTTGATCTAAGGTCTACCTATTCTTATATGTGCGCTTATTATATTTCTCATATGGGTATGAGTTTTGAGCCTATGGAAGTGTTGTTGCATGTGTTGACCTTGTGGATGAGTCTTTAGTAGTGGATCAGGTGTTTCAATCTTTCTTAGTTACTATCTGCGGGTGTGACACCCGGGTTGACCTTATACTACTTCATATTCTTGACTTCGATGTGATTATGTAAATGTATTGGTTATACCCCTACATTGCAGTTTTAGATTGCTTTTCTAAGACAGTTACCTTAGCCAAACCTTGTATTCCCTCAGTCGTGTGGCAGGGCTCCTTTAGTATCACAACGGTTGGAGTTATCTCTTTTATTCAAGCTTAGAGGCTAGTGGCTAACAGATGCTTGTCTTATTTGGCATATGTACGTGATATGAATAAGGAGGTTGATCAAGTAAAGTCAGTTCCAGTCGTTTGTGACTTTGTAGATGTGTTTCATACCAACCTACCTTGCTTACCCCAGAGCGTAATATTGATTTCCCTATCAAGCTTGAGTCAGGTACTCGACCAATTTCTATTTTACCATATCATATGGCTCTTGCAGAGCTTAAGAGCTCAATGTTTAGCGTCAGTATCCCTTGGGTAAGGGGTTCATCAAACCTAGTGTATCACCTTGGGGTGCTCCTATTCTCTTTGTGAAGAAGAAGAATGGTATGATGCACATATGGATTGATTATAGACAGCTGAATAAGGTGATGGTGAAGAACTGTTACCTCATGCCTAGGATTAATGATTTGTTTGACCAGCTTCAGGATGACGTAGTGTTTTCAAAGATTTATTTGAGGTTCAGTTACCATCACCTTAGGACTAGGGTAGTAGATATATCAAAGACTGCATTTAGGACTCGATATATTCCTTACGAGTTCTCGGTGATGTCTTTTGAGTTGACTAATGACCTTATAACCTTGATGAACTTGATGATGTGGCTATGCAAGTCTTATCTTTATTTTTCTATTATTATGTTCATAGATGACATTCTAGTATACTCACGGAGCATGAGTGATCATGAGAAGCATTTGAGGATTGTGCTCCAGACTTTAAGAGATAACCGACTTTATGTCAAGTTCTCAAAATGTGAGTTTTGGTTTGAGTTTATAGAATTCTTAGGGAACGTTGTGTCCAAGGATGGAATCATGGTAGATTCGGTGAAGATTGCGGCTATTTTTGATTGGGCTAGGCCACTTTGGTTACTAACGTTTGGAGCTTCATACGATTAGTAGGCTACTATAGATGGTTTGTGGAGGGTTTCTTAACTATTGCAACATATCTGACCCATTTGACTCACCTTGATGTTCCTTTTGAGTATTCTGAGGAGTGTGAGTTGAGCTTTCGAAGCATAAGAAGTTGCTGACTACTACTCTTATATTGACTCTTTCAGTTGAGAGTGAGGGCTTCACAGTGTATTATGACGCATCCACCATTGGTTTGGATTGTTTATTGATGCAGTGTGACCAAGTTAGTGTTTATGCATCGAGGCAGCTTAATTTGCATGACCACATCTACCCCACTCATGAGTTGGAGTTATCAGCGTTAGTTTTTGCGCCTAAGATCCAAAGGCACTACATGTATAGAGTTCGTTGTGAAATCTGCACTGATCATATGATTCTTCATTATATTATGAGCTAGAAGAACCTCAATTCAAGTAAGCAATGTTGGATTAAGCTTCCAAAGGACTATGATCTCTCTATTCTCTATTATACGGGCAAGGTGAATGTGCTAGTGGGTGGTGCCTTGAGCCGGAAGGCAGTGAGTATGGGTAGTCTAGCCTTCATATCTACTATGGAGTGACCTTTAGCTCTGGACATTCAGTCTTTAGCTAATTTTATGTGAGTTTTATGATAGAAGGTAGAAGAATAGTTACTAGTTAGGATGAATTAGAGTGTACTTTAACCATGAAGGGGGTTTATGATGATGTGTCAATGCATTAGTAACAACTAAATATATGTGTTGAATAAATTAGTAGAGTATTTATGAGATGGTAGATCTAAGATGGGCTTATGATTTTTTAAGAGAGAGCCTTGTGGTATTCAGAGGCTTATAGAGCTAATTCGGTAATAATGTATAGTGAAAGGGTAAATAGTACTTAAGTTGTAAAAGGGAATGTGACAATAATTTGTGAATAGATAGACTGGAGATAAAGATTGACTACTTGTCATGAGGTCTTAGTGGGTGAGTGTTTCTTAATTTTATCTAGTAGTTATAAGTTAGTATAGTATGCGAGCAATTATATTGATACTCATGTTTAGTACTAGACACTAAGCTTGAATTTGAGATGAGTGTCGTGATAAAAAATGATGGCAATATGAGAGGGATGATATTTCTTATTGTGGTAGTGGTGATGAGCTTATTCCATCTAAAGTTATAAATGTGGAGGAAGAAGGAGATGAGTTTTTATGAGGAGTAATAGTTTGGAGAGAGTAATTAGTTGGTTTCCTAGTAGTAATCTATGAAATTTCAGTTGATAGAGATGATGAGAGAATGAGTAATTCTTGTAAGGATCGGTTAGTAGGAGTCCATGGAGTGGTTATAGTACTAGGCTAGAATCTGGTGTTGATAAAATATGAATGAATGCATGATCCATTAGGTGTTTCTTGATTAGTGCTTGAGGTTTGTTGAATACAGTTATAAAGATAAGTATTTTTGGGATGAGATTCCCTATAGAGGTATAGAACCTGAATGGTTTAGATTAGTATAACCATCTCATGTTTAGCACTTTGTAATTTAGAAACAAGGCTTGAACACAATGAGAGCAAGTGATTTGACTTAAACGTTGGTAAGAGTAGTATATACTCTACAGGGAGATACGAGTTGCAGCTAATGAAGTGTAGTAATCAGAATGGAGAGCATAGTTGAGAAGTACAGCTAAACTTAAAAGCTACTAGACATACCACTCATGTCATAGTAATCCTACCTTATTCTTACTTCGTGCCCACATACCCTTGTTTCATGTCATATAGTTTCAGATAAAGTGTGACTATGTTCAAACCCATATACTACGAATCAGTTCCGCCTAGGTTAGTCGGCAAGTTCAGAAATTAGGAAGATAGTAAGAGTAATTGTTTTCCTTTTCATGATCAATTTAACTGTCATTCGAGGACGAATGAACCTAAGGGGGAGAAATTGTCACACCCTAAAAATTTGTAATCTAAAATGTAAATCATTTTTCATTTACGTATAAGATCGTATCAGGTGACTCTACATTGTGCTTAAGTGTTAAAGGTTAATTATTTAGTGTGAGAATAAATTTGGAGATATTAAGGTCACAAGAATCCCCTAGCACAAAGTTGAATTGAAAGCTTTCTTACCGATTAAGTTATGATATAAGATTCTACTTGGGTCAACTTCAATCGACCATATCTATTAGAAGATGAAGAGTAACGTGGCTCATAGACTATCAAATTGAAGGTATTTTAGTCTTATTTCCAACACTGCCAAGTTTGTATCAATTGGAGTTCAGAGTAAAAAGTTATGTCCATTTTACTAGACACTATCTTGGCACGCGCCGGCCACACGGTTGAGGAATTTTCCGCGCGGCGCGCACCAAGGCAGCAGCTATTGCCTTCCTGCGCGGTTGGCTGCGCGCTTGAGGAATTTTCTGCGCGAGCGTCTGGATCTTTTAAACCTGCCGTAGGTGGGTATTCAAATAAAGGGGAGCACCTTGCTATCATGAAAACGCCAGTCGTTACCATAGTAGCTATCTTGGCACGCGTCGGCCGCACGGTTGAGGTATTTTCCGCTCGGGCGCGCACCAAGGCAGCAGCTATTGCCTTCCTGCGCGCTTGAGGAATTTTCTGCGAAAAAATAGTTCACCTTCCCTAGTTCATAAATTTACCCTAGAAAGAAAAGTTTTCAAGAAACTAACTTTGATCAAGGTTCATTCATCATCCAAGGTAAGATTTGACCATAGAATTTCATATTTTCTTTATCTATATACCAATTAATATCTCCTACTCATAAAATTCATAGATTTTCAAGAAAGCTCCTCAAGAACTCATCTAAGGTTGAATAAACAATTATTGTCATCTTTTCATCCAAAGATCTCACATTTCTCAAGAATTTGGAGTGTATAATGTATGTAACGCCATTCATAGTGTTGGACTAGTTAGTCCTCACGCCCTACATCTCAATTCAGTCAGTAGAAAGTTGAATTTAGGGTTCTACCCTTAAATTTAAAAATTATTGATATGAGTTATGTTCTTGTTTTGAATTCTAAATTCTTATATTATGAGATTGCAATATTATGTGCATTGATATCCTTGAGTTGTTGTTCATTCTTATATTTAACATGAACCCTAGTTGATGAGATTTTTATGAAATCCTTTGTGCATTATTTTCATGCATTGGATTTGGAATTTTAAAGTGAGTTCAAGAGTATTTTCAATGTATCTTTTGAGAAGAGTTTAAGGAAGCAGAAATGGTTCCAGAAGTAATATTTTCACATTGAGAAAAAAATTACTATTTTTAAGAAGAGCATAAACAGTTTTCAAAAGCATTTAGCTAGATAAAGAGAAGTTCAGTTATCCCTTAAAGAAGGTATTATTTTTCACATTGAAAAGATAGTGCTATTTTCAGAAAAATATAAAGAGTCTTCAGAATATTTAAGAAAGATTGAGTACAATTCAGTTACCTCTTAAAGAGGCCCTTTTGAGTAATTATTTCAACCCAGTGAGTATTTTACATAAGCATACACATATATAATTTGGGAGTAGTATTGAGCACTGATATGGAGGAGAGTTCGAACAACTCACAGCCCCCATAAACTATATATCCAGTGCAGATAGGTCATACCGTAAGATGGGCGACTCTTCACCTTCCTGAAGAAGGTTTTTAAGTGGATCCATCAGTTCAATTGCTATCTATACTCCGGTAAGGTATAGGGCGACTCTGGAAACGTGGGCAATACGTTGTATTATTACAAGGCTCATAGTGATATTTGTCGGTTAGAGAAAATCCCAGTAAAGTAAAGTGTGTATATATATATATATCTCAGTTCACTATTTACTATTATTGTATTTCTATAGTAAGAGCTTAAATATTTCCATCATGATTTATACTATATTTCAGTTGAGTTACTTTCAGCCTTTCAGTTCAATTATTTGTGTTATTCATCATATTGCATACTCCTACATTCAATGTATTGATGTCATTCGACCTTCATCATTTCATGGTGTAGATTCAGGTACTTAGGATCATAAGCACTAGATCTGTTGAGATCACATCATCCGCTCATCAACTTTTGGTGGGGCCTCCTTGCTTCCGGAGGACTCTACTTTTATGATTTGTTAGTAGTAATGCTTTGACGTGTCGTGGGTCTTGTCCCGACACCTATCTTTATACAGTAGAGGCTGATAGACAGTCTTGGTCAGTCTTGTAGTATTCAATTTTAGATATTTTATTTAAAACTTTATGTTTAATACTCAGTATTTTCAGATAATTTCACGATTTAATAAGTTGTTTTTAAATAATTCTTCAGTTTTTATGCTTGAGTTAGTCTTCTGCTTGTAGTCAGCCAGGATAAGGGTTCGCTTGGGGACTAGCAATGGTTCTCAAGTGTCGGCCACGTCCAAGGTGTAGGCTCGAATCGTGACACTTACCATCCGAAAAACTCCCTTTTGTCAAACAAATGTTGAAATTCGACAAACTAATATATATATATCAGAAGAATAGCGTTCACGAAACAAATTCCCCAAAAAATAACAATAGCAAATCAATGTAATATAACTCAATTGAGACTTTAAAAATAATAGATGAAAGAACAACTTTTATAAAATAAAAAAATTGCTACCTTGTTACCTTGGCGAATCATCAATTCGATAAAGAATAAGAGTGAACCTTTGAAGTGTTGCTTGACTTTTCCAAATAAATCTTAATTCCTTCTGAGAAAGTATTGTTTGAAAGTTTTACACCATTATCTAAATTTTTAAAAAATTGTAAGATTTAATTGACTATAAAAAGGTTGAAAAAATTTAAACTATTATTCAGGTATTGAATTTCTTTAAAATTTTAAAGCTATGTATGCCGTAAAAATAATTTTTTTGTCGAATTTTGGTGTTATACAATATCTTAAAATTTAATCAATAAAATATATAGATGCACATAGGCAAATATTTCTGAAATTGATTTTGCTTTTTCATGCAGTACTTTTTTAAAAATATTTAATAAATTGAATTTCTTAAAAAATATGATACTCAGAGAAAAGTGGTGGTTTTGACATGCTTTTAGTAATTCAAATATCAAATATGTTTTAACGTGTACGTATGATTTAGGAGATTTTTTAGGAAGAGGATAACGTAGTTAACTACTATTAAAATTTAAATTTAATAAAAATTGTAAAAAGTTAAAGTAATAGCTAGAATTTGATATTTAGTTGTTTTTTTCAGTTTTTTTCTTTTTTACTTTTAGTGTTTCTAATTTTATTTTTATTATCTAATTTTAAATTAATTTTAATAATTCATAAATTATATTTTTTGTGGTGCTGACATGTGGTACTATCACCTCTAATATGATATTTATTTAGCATTAAAAAATGTGATAACTTCCTATAAAAGCAGACAATTTATTATTTAACCCTATTACATGTAATGAGTTTTGATTACTTTAAATATATATTTTTGTGGTGTTGATACACACGCGCTATCATCTCTCCTAATATATATATATTTATAAGCATGATTAATCACACCTCTGGAATGTGTAAGATATGGTTCTAAAATCACGCTTGTGAATTGTGATTATAGTTCATTGTACATAATATATTTTTCAATTTATCAATCGTTAATAAAAAAAATACAGAATACTTTTTCAATATAATTTATCAATTGTTATCAATCATGTGTTTATATAAATTAAATAATTGAATGGAGTATAAATATGTACAATAATTAATCATGATAGAAGCTTTTAAGCAAGAAATAATAAATTCACAAGTCTTAACCACATGAAAAATATGAATTACTCTTAATATGCTAAGAGATAGAAGTAAAAGAAAAAATATATATTAACATAGTAGACAAATAAAAGTGAATGTATGGAGATTTTGATAGCTTTCAACTATTTTTAAATGATAAAATTTGTATTATCCAAAGATTCAAAGGACCCTAAAAGAAATTCGTGTAACAAAGTGTTTTTTTGTACATGAAAAAGACAAAAAAATAATTGTGCAATCGCTTAATTTTCTTTCACTTTTAGGCTAACGATTTGGCTATAAAATAACACTTCACGTTATTTCTGAATAAATGCTATTTAGAACATTATAATGGTTAAATCAAGACACTAACGAATAACTCAAAAACTTTGAATAGTTAACTGATATCCAAATCGTTAAATTAATAATACAATTATTGATTCAGATTATTAATTTAACTGTTAACTTACACCACCTTAATGATAAAAGGTCAGTAGTTGTTTCTACGAAAAAGGATCAAAAATACCCTTCAACTATCTGAAAAGGTACAAATATACCCCTTGTTCATGTATTGGGTTAAAAATACCCTTCAATCTACCTTTTGGGTTCATTTTTACCTTTAAAATTAACAGCCTTCTTTGGAATTATTATTATTATTATTTATTATGGGGCGTCTTCCTATTGGATAAAGTCAAGTCCCAACCCATCAATATTTTTAAGAGCAATTTTCACATATAGCAAACACAAAAGTCATATTTGTATGCTGGAGCAAAGTTTGCATAATTGCGCTCCATAGCAAACATATATATGTATAATTCGTTATACATATACAATTGAAAGCTATGTCTATTTCGCTATACATATATACAAAAAGAAGCAATTGTATAATTCGTTGGCTCCTCTTCAGATTTGTATAATTTCGCTGGCAGGCCATTTGTATAAATTGTTGTTAGCCTCTCGTTTGTATAAATCGTTGACAAAAATAATTTGTATATCAAAAATCGCTCTCTCTTTCGCTTTATACAACATAAATTATATATTATACAAACATAAATTATATATTATATTTGTATAATCTATGTTTGTATAAAACGACAAAAGAGAGAAAGGCAAAATAGAACTGGGCAGGGGAATATTTGTATTGTATAATTATAGGTGTTTAAGACGAATATATATGTATTTGCATGTGTATATACGGTTTTCTTTCGCTTTATACAAACATAAATTATATATTATACAAACATAAATTATATATTATATTTGTATAATCTATGTTTGTATAAAACGACAAAAGAGAGAAAGGCAAAATAGAACTGGGCAGGGGAATATTTGTATTGTATAATTATAGGTGTTTAAGACGAATATATATGTATTTGCATGTGTATATACAATTTTCTTTCGCTTTATACAAACAGAAACGCATTTTATACAATTCTGTTGTATAAAGCGAGAGAGGCGAGCACAGAGGGAGCGAGCGAGAAAGGGAGAGTGGCGAGCGAGAATTTGGAGGGAGAGAGGCGATTGGCAAACGTTTGCTACAGGGTGCAATTAAATTAAACAGTAGCTACTCCATTTATTTTAGATTATAAGTTTGTCATTATGTACAGTTATCCTTGTTTTTAACCCACCGCAGCCGATGACCCAAACCCAACAAAAAAAAATATTTCTTTCTTCCTTAAAACCTAATAATCTCATTTTTCTTCCTAGTAACTTATTAATGTCTTCCTCATAATTGCAACAAAAAAAAAACTGCACTTAAAACTATCAAAAACAACACAAAACTTGGAACAAAACAGCTTCAAAGCTGCACATAACAACAACTAAATTAAACAAAAAAAAAACTACACCAAAACTGTAACAATAAAATAAAATACACAACACCAAAAAATAAGTTAAAACTGCACCGTAATGAGATTAAAAAAAACTGAATCAAAATTTGATAAACAACACAAAAATCGGTAAAAAAATGAAAAATAAAATTGGTCTCAATTTACTTCATTAACGTACATTATAATGAAACTTGCTGCTGATTATACTAAGTTAGAAAAGTAAGAACATCAACGATGGAGGGAGATGGTATTTTTTATTTCTTTTGATGGTCTTTTAGTTGGATTTGGGTCATGGCCTTGGGGATATGTGTCGGGGCAGGTTGAAAAAAATTGAAGGATTAGGTATTTGATTTTTTCAAATAGGAATATACCATGTAATAAATAACAACAATAATAATAACTAAAAAAAACGATTGTTAGTTTTTAAGGATAAAAATGAACCAAAAGATAGACTGAATGATATTTTTAATCCAATACATGAATGAGAGGTATATTTGAACCTTTACAGATAGTCCAAGGGTATTTTGACCCTTTTCCCTTGTTTCTATTATTGAAATTAATGCTTTGAATAAGTAGGATCAATTTGAGAGGGGTTCTTGACCATTTATAAGATATGTTTTTGTTTGTATCATTTCAAAGATCAAGTAAAATATGCTCCTTCATTTATTTATGCAGCACATTTATTATATGGTGTAAGACATGATACCAAAATCATGTTGTAATTGGTCTTTATATTAAAATAATATTTAATTTGTCAATTATAAATCACAAAATGAAGAATACTTCTCTAGTTTGTTTGGTGTGTTATATTTGAAGTGATGTTTTGGGATCTTGATGATTTTAACTGTGGTTGTTGTCCTTGAATGATTATTGTTGGAAAGACTTGGTATTAATAAAAAGAATTGTTTTCTAAAAGTTTGTTAGTCTTTGATACTTTTTGTCATGACCCAACTCACTGGGTTGTGCGGGCACCCACTCTAACACCTAAGTAGGAGAACCCTCATATCCCAATAATTAAAACATGCGGAAAGTTACGAAAATGGAAATAAAATAGTAAGAACCTTTAACAAAATTTTAGTTAAGACTTGTAAAGTAATTAACATCCCCAATGATTTAGTCTAAACAGGTACAAGAGCTACAAAGAGAAAAATCTGGACAATATAATAAATGACGCATCTCCCACCATATGGAAGGAAAATAGAAGCTGCTGGAGATTTTCTTCGTCTTCACCTAATGAAATATCACCGACCCTGCATCCAGACTATGCCAAAAGACATATCAAGAGTAGTATCAGTACAAAACACACGTACTGGTAGGCATCATCGGCCAACCCGACGCCCCCCGCATAATACAAGAAACCAACTAGTAAAAACATGTCCTAACATCCATCGCTTCTCCACCTTTACCCTCTCTCCAAAATAGCTCAGAATTACACTAGCACTCTTACCACCAACTACTTCCCAGTCAACCTACTTACTAGGTTCTTGATCACCGCCTAGCGATTCTAACACGTAGAAAAAAAACCCACAACACGCACTACAACAATTCCAACTAACCACCCATGACATACTCTTTACTTTCTCTTCTAAGTTGCCTTGTCCTTGCCACATAGCACATTACAACAAGGTTTCAAACTACCAACCAAGAATTTCTTCTTCCAAGGTGAAATCCACCTAAGTAATTACATCACGTACACTACCCACACTTCTCACCCTTACAACACACGGACAACCCTTACTCTCAATTATTACGACCCTCGAACCCTTGGCCTTCCCAATTCATTCGACAACACGATACGCAATAAGTTCACTCGGCACAAAAGAGCAATCAGATATCAGACCTCATAACCATATAACCACTCCGGGGAAATTACAATATCATTTATCATTACAAACCACGTTCAACTTCACGATTCTCAAATATCACAGTTATATCACGTCATTGGTCCTCTCATGGAACCCAAATCCAAACTATTAGCATACCAAAATATGGTATCCGATCCAATGATTATGCCAGAACGTGGCAACCGATCCCATAGTTATGCCGGAACGTGGCAACCGATCCAATTAGTGTGTCGGAACACAACACCTGATCCATTCAACAAGCCACAATTACAAGTATATTCTCAAAATCATACAATGAAGTCATGATTCATGGCATTCATCATTCAACTCTCCTCATTTACAATTAGTGCGATCAATAATGTAACATTCGCATACATACACGCATCATAATCAAACAGTAACAAACATATACCACAAAATCATGAAATCACAACCATCATCTAACCCTAACCCTAGGGCGAGGTCTTTCCCCTTTCATGATACACATCCTACACAACTGCTAGAATCACATGCAACATAATCATCCCTTAATTTGGTGCACGAAGGCTTACACATGAATTCTACTAGAGATTTATATTATACTACGTAGCGAACACAAATTATAAATACTAAATTAATAAAACCTAGACTACCTGGGCGCCAAACAGTTGCACGAAGTTTTGGTCTTCAATTTTTGTTTTCAAAACTCGTGACAGTGATCTTGACCGGAAATCCTCAATCCATCGACATCCTTATGCTAGAAATCTCTCTCTCCATCTTTCCCAAGCTTGGAGAAGTTTTTGGGGGTTTCTAGGGTATTTTACGACTAATTTAGGTATTTTAGGGAGAAGGAGGAAATAAGATTTCGCGTTATTTACATTCTATCTCGCCTATCCCGCCTTGGCGACTACTTACCCCGCTGTGGCGCTACCGGCCTAACGGCATCTGGCCCGCCCTGGCCTAAATTGGTAAAAATGTTTGTGTATGTGATTGTCTATATTTTTTAAAATTATTTTTACTATGATAAGTCTGATGCACCATTCCGAATAGACCGTCAACCTAGTTCAGGACTACATTATACAATTTATATTGTTGATGAGTTTGAGACATCATTTGAAACAGTCCGTGGATAAATATATCTGGGTTATTGTTACTTTCCTAATAAGTCTGAGGTGTCATTTCGGACAGCCCGTTGATATATATTCGCGGGTTATTTTTATTGTTAAGTCCACAAAATTATCCCGATCGATCAGCTCGAGGATTCTTTCAGGATTTCTTACTTCTCTTTATTCATCATTAGCATTGCCTCTGTGTGTGATTGGTTATTGAGTATACATGAGTTGTCTTGTATTTTGTGTGTAGTTTGTGATTGAATTCTTGATATTGTTTGCCTTTTCTCTGTTGTATGATTTTATTATATTAGAATTTATCCCTATTATGATAGTATCATCATGTTTCTCTTTATACATTTGATCATTCTGAGCTCGCTCGACCTATGATGCCTATCGAGTACCCCGTACTTTTGTATTCTTACTATATTTCTATGTCTTTTTTCTAATGCAGCTCCTAATACGAGTCACCCTCTGTGAGAATTAGATCTATCTTAGCCGTCACAAACTCGGATCGTGTGGATCTTCTGACGTTCAGAGACTTGCTGCTTTCTCTCTTTTGTACTGACTTATGTTTTGTATTTTTCTTATTCAGTTCTCTTGTACTTTTAGTCTTTCTGTACTTAGTAGTTCCTGTATAGGCGACATCAGGTCCGGGGTTAGATCTTTTGTTAGTTTTTCTTTTTGGTCATTTTTTAGCCTTTTTGTATACTTTGTATCGTACAATATATTTATGATACAACCCGTTACCTTTATTCTATTTCTATTTCTGATTTTTTATATTATTTGTATCTAAACTGTTATATTCTGCATCTTGTGTTTGGATTAGGCTTGCCTACTCGGGGATTATATTAGGCGCCATCATGATCCAATTTTTTTTATCCTGACATATCTAAATAGAATCACATTGCTGATATGGTGCAAGATATAGTTCTAAAATTACACTTGTAATTTAGGTCTTTGTACATAAATATTTTTTAATTTATCAGTCGTTAATCACAAAATACATAATACGTTTTCAACATAATTTGTTAATAGTTGTCAACCATGTGTTTGTATGAATTAACTAATTAAATGAAGTATAAATATGTACAATAATTAATTATGAAAGAAGCTTTTAAGCAAGAAATAACATGTTCACAAGTCACAACCACGTGAAAGTTGTGAAATTAATTTATTCTTGTCTCTTGATGTCACTTCCTTGTTTTGTGCTTGTTGTCATTACAAAGTCAATGTTTGGCAATATTGGCAGCAAAATGTATGTCTCTTTTTATATTCTTCAATTTTCACATCCATAATTGATCATGACAAAGATTTAATTTTGTTTGTTTGATTTTTCCTTGTAAATTTTAAAAAGTTTTATTATAGGATAAAATTATATTTGTATCATTTCAAAGATCTTGCAAAATATTATTTTTCCTTTATCAATACATATTCATATTTCTAAGATTATGTAAGATATGTTGTTAAAACCACACTTGCATTTGTAGGTTTTTATATTGAAACAATCTCGTATTCACCAATTTTAAATCACATATAACTTAATACTTCTTTAATTATTGAATTTATTAATAGTTATCAATCGATTGTTTATACCATATTCTATTAACTTACTATGATTAAATAAAATTAATGCACACAAATAATTATCACCGGCTTAAATCTTTTTCTTTGGGGGGAAAATTCAAATTTCCTTTATAAAAGCTTTGTCAACTGCATATGTTGAAATGTGTATTACATGTGATGAATTTAGTTAGTTAGAGTTAGTTAGCTTATTTGTTGAATTAGTTAGCTTAACAATTGAGTTAGTTTGCAAGTTAATTAGTGTGATTACTAATCATGTATTGGATGTAAATAGGGCATTGTAAATGATGAGAGACGAAGTCGGTTATTTCCATTTCACTGTTTCATTCATTCTCTTCTTCTCCTTCTTCCTTTCTTCATTCCTTCTTCTCTACTGCAACTCGTCTGAAACACAGCTAGGAGATCAACTTTTAACATGGTATCAGAGCTTGTAGCAATGGAATCCTAGCTGGTGAATAGAGTTGATACACACAGTATTTTTTTCCGCCCAAATTGGGGATTGGAATAACAGTTGAATATTGAATCAACGTTTATCAATCGCAATTCTGAAATTGAAGATCTGCAGCTATGGCGAATGGAGCTAGCATATCTGAATCTTCTAGCCAAGAGAGGAATGCACCAGATCCAGTGGAGATCAAGAAATTCACTGACATTCATCCTCGAAATCCTCCGTATTTGCATCCTTCTGATACTCCAGGTAGTGTTCTAATTCCTCAACAACTTACTGGCATGGAAAACTACACTGGATGGAGTAGTTCCATGAAAGTTGCATTGTTAGCGAAGAATAAAATTGGTTTTATTGATGGAACGTGTCATAAAGATCATTACAAAGGTGATTTAGCACATGAGTGGAATAGATGTAATGTTTTGTGTTGTCATGGATAACCAACTCAGTTTCGAAAGAGCTAGCCAATGGGCTCATGTTTTCTTATGATGCACATAGTGTTTGGAAGGATTTAAATGAGAGATTTGATAAGCAAAATTTGACTAGGATTTACCAGGTCCATCGTGAGATTAGCACAATGAGTCAAGGTGTGTTTACTGTAACTGAGTATTATTCTAAATTGAGAAATCTGTGGGACGAATATGTGTCTCTAGTTCCCTTACCAGCTTGTGAGTGTGACAAGTATATAGTGTATGCAGAGCACATGGAAAGGCAGAAACTCATGCAGTTCTTAATGGGACTGAATGATAGTTTTGCCCAGTCGCGAAGTCAAATACTCTTGACAATACCTAGTCCTAGTCTTAACCAAGCCTATAGCATGATTATGCAGGATGAAAGTCAAAAGGTCCAATCAAGTTTGATTTCCAATTGTGTATTGCCTCTACAAAAGTTGGATGTTCATGACCCTACTGCATTGGCTTCTTTACATAACAATAGAGTCAGTCAAAATATAGGACTATATTGTGATTATTGCCATCTGAGAAACCACACAAGAGCCAACTGCTACAGGTTGATTGGCTATCCTCCCAACTTCAAATTCACAAGGAAGAAAAGTGGAGATGATAGGGGTGGAAGAGGTCAGTCATATGGAGCTGAGAGGTCCCAATCCTTTGGAAATAGAAGACCACAAGCAAATAATGTGAATCATGCTTCCAATCAAGATGAGAATGAACCACCTCCTGATACAATTCAAACTGTACCATTTTTCACTCATGATCAGTACAACCATTTGTTGAAAATGATTGACAAGGAGTCTGCATCAAAGGAGGCAATGGCTAACATGGCAGGTATCAATGGTACTCCTTCTACATTCAACATATCACATGTTTGTTCTGCTGTAGGTGACGATACATTTCCTTGGATTGTTGACACTAGGGCAACACATCATATGGTTTCTAGTTTGGATAGACTACTTAATCCTATTCCTGCACATCATTCTTTTAACAGTGTTTCATTACCTAATGGTCACACTACCTCAGTCACCCACACTGGCTCAGCAAAATTCTTACACAATCATGAAATCTCCAATGCTCTTTATGTGCCTCAATTTTCATATAACCTCTTGTCTGTTTCTCAGCTAACTAAAGAGTTGAATTGTTGTGTATCTTTTTATCCTCATTTCTGCTTATTTCAGGACCTCTGTACTGGCAAGGTGAGGGGGATTGGTAAGGAAAAGGAAGGTCTCTACATACTTCCACACACCACACATCCATGTCTTGCCAATGCATCTCATCTCAGTTCCTCCAACTCTTCAATCAATCCTTCTTCATTCTCTTCAAATTCCTCCTCCAGATCAAACCACACTCCTGCTATCACCACATGGCATCTAAGGCTTGGTCATGCTCCTGCTGCAGTGCTTAAGAAGATTGATTCACTAAAATCAGTTTTTTAGCATCAAGTTTTTGAATCATGTCCTGTCTGTCCTCTTGCAAGACAGACCAGATCTCTTTTTCCTTCTAGCATTAAGAAAACTGTATTTCCTTTTGAACTTCTTCATATGGATGTTTGGGGACCTTATAAGCAATGCACTTATAATGGTCATAGGTTTTTCCTCACTATTGTTGATGACTATTCTAGAATGACATGGATTTTTCTCTTGAGATATAAAAGTGAAGTTGTTACTTTTATTTCAGCCTTCATTACTTTGGTCAAAACTCAGTTTTCAGCTAATATCAAAACCATTAGATCAGATAATAGCCTTGAGGTTTTTAATAACCAATGTCACACACTATTATCTTCTCTTGGGATTGTACATCAAAGCACTTGTGTGCATACCCCTCAGCAAAATGGCATTGCTGAGAGACAACACAAACATCTTCTAGAAATGGCTAGAGCCCTTAGATTTCAAGCTCATGTACCTCTGAAATACTGGGGGGAGTGTGTCTTCACTGCTATTTTTCTGATAAACAGACTACCCTCTACTGTTCTCAATGGAAAGTCACCTTATGAAGTCTTTCATAAACATGCTCCTACCTTGCATCATCTGAGGGTGTTTGGGTGTTTATGTTATGCAACTACACCAAATGTCATTGACAAGTTTTCTCCTAAAGCCATTCCTTCTGTTTTCATGGGCTATTTAGACACACAAAGGGGTTACAAACTCTATAACATTGCCAATGACACATTTTTTGTTAGCAGAGATGTTCTTTTTAAGGAAGACATTTTTCCATTTCAGCATCCCAAACACACCTTCCTAACTTCTCTTCCACCTACTCATTCTTCCACATTTCCTAGTCCTCTTTCAGCATTTCCTCATCCTGCAGATGACTCTTTTCCTGTTGTTTCTTCTCCTGCTCCTCTAGCTACTTCTGAGCTCACTTCTCCATCTTCTCACATTGACTCATCACCCCTTCCATCTCCACAGAGAAGGTCTACCAGAGCCCTCAAACCTCCCATTTGGCATACTAATTATGTCACTTCTTCCAAATCTGCTCATCCTATTTCCAACTTCATCTTCTATTCTAATCTCCATCCTCCTTACAGGTCTTATCTCTCCACTCTCTCCTCCTTCCATGAACCATCTTCTTTTGAACAAGCTTCCAAGGATAGTAGTTGGATTCTTGCTATGGACCAAGAAATTCAGGCCCTTCGTGACAACAAGACTTGAGAAATTTTTGACTTACCTTTTGGCAAAGCACCTATTGGTTGTAAATGGGTATACAAGATCAAACTTAAGGTTGATGGAACTGTTGAGAGGTACAAAGCCAGGCTTGTTGCTAAGGGGTTCACAAAGCAAGCAGGTGTTGACTACCATGACACTTTCTCTCCTATGGTCAAGATGGTTACTGTGAGGTGTGTTGTGGCACTGGCTGCTTAGTCTAATTCGTGTATTTTTCAGATGGATGTATACAATGCTTTTCTTTAGGGAGATTTATTTGAGGAGGTCTACATGACCTTACCTCCAGGATTTGGCAGCCAGGGGGAGAACAAAGTTTGTAGACTGCACAAATCCTTGTATGGGTTGAAACAAACTAGCAGATAATGGAATCTGAAACTTACCATTGCTCTCACACAATCAGGATTCATCCAAAGTAAACTGGACTACTCACTATTTACTAAGACAACTGATGATGGTGACATTGTGATCATTTTAATATATGTGGATGATCTTTTAATAACGGGAAGCAGTAGAGAACTAATTCAAAAAGCTAAGGATACACTACATCATAACTTCAAGATGAAAGATCTAGGGGAATTGAGGTACTTTCTTGGCATTGAGTTTGCAAGGTCAAAATATGGAATACTAATGAACCAAATAAAGTATGCTTTGGAGTTGATATCAGAATGTGGTTTAGCTAGTTCAAAGCCAACAAACACTCCACTTGATAAGAACCAAAAGCTCACAAGCCTGGAATATGACAATCAGTTCAATATTACTGATGATGTTGAGTTCGAAGACAGGAGGATTTATCAAAGATTAATTGGAAGGTTGTTGTATTTAGCTATGACAAGACCAGACATCTCTTTTGCTGTGCAACACTTGAGTCAGTTCATGCATGCCCCAAAGAAATCACACTATGATGCAGCAATACATGTAGTGAAATACATCAAGAGACAACCTAGATTGGGACTATTAATGAGTAGAACAAAGTCAAGGAAGATCAGTGCCTTTTGTGATGCAGATTGGGCATTATGCATACTGTCAAGGAAATCTATAACATGGTTTGGTATAAAGATTGGTGAATCACTTGTTTCATGGAAATCAAAGAAGCAAAACACAATCTCAAGATCTTCAGCTGAAGCTGAGTATAGAAGTATGGCGAATACTGTGGCAGAATTGGTGTGGTTGCAGGGATTATTGAAAGAATTGGGAGCACAAGTTGAACTACCTGGATCTACACTGTGACAATAAAGCAGCAATGCAGATTGCCTCAAATCCTATGTACCATGAACGAACCAAGCACATCGAAATAGACTGTCACTTCATTAGAGAGGCTACAAGAAGGAATGATCAAGACTGAATACATAGCTAGCAGAGAACAAATGGCAGATGTTTTTACTAAGTCATTGGGGAAGCAATTACATAATGATATGTTGTTCAAGTTGGGGATGTTAAATATATTCCATCACCCAACTTGAGGGGGAGTGTTGAAATGTGTATTACATGTGATGAATTTAGTTAGTTAGAGTTAGTTAGCTTATTTGTTGAATTAGTTAGCTTAACAATTGAGTTAGTTTGCAGGTTAATTAGTGTGATTACTAATCATGTATTGGATATAAATAGGGCATTGTAAATGATGAGAGACTAAGTCGGTTATTTCTATTTCACTGTTTCATTCATTCTCTTCTTCTCCTTCTTCCTTTCTTCATTCCTTCTTCTCTATTGCAACTCGTCTGAAACACAGCTAGGAGATCAACTTTTAACATAACATATATGAAATATTTAATTTTCTGATTTAAGCGTTAATTTGCACAACCCTAATAATTAAGAGCCGACGTCAATTTCTATTATCCAAATTTAATAATTCTTGATAAGTAAGATCAATTTGAGGGGGGGGGGTGAATTTTAACCATATATAAAATATGATTGTATTTGTATCGTTCCAAAGATTTAGTAAAAAGCTATCCTTTTTTAATCTAAGCAAAATTATATTTATGATATTATGCAAGATATTATTCTGAAATTACGCTTGTAATTATAGTTCTTTGTACATAAATAATTTCTAATTTATCAATTGGTAAATAAAAAATACATAATTTTTTTTCAGCATAATTTATCAATAATTATCAATCATGTGTTTATATGATAAAATAATTCAATGAAGTATATATATGTACAATGATTTATCATGATAGAAACTTTTAAACAAGAAATAAAATATCCACAAGTCACAACCACTTGAGAATTGTAAATTAATTTATTTTTGTCTCTTGATAACACTTTTTTATTTTGTGATTGATCATATTACAAAAATAATTTTTGACAATATTTATGTTGTCCGAGAAATATTTTGCACAATGAATCTTCAAATTTCTAGCCATCTCAATCGTTCCTCAGTTGTTGTTTCTACGATTGCATGTAAATGAAATATAAAAAATATCAACATATTAGCAAGCGTGTGTGTGCACATGCGTGCGTTCGTGTGTGCGTGCGCACATGCGTGCATGTGTGTTGTGTGTGTGTGCACGTGCACGTACGTGCGTGCGCATCCGTGAATAAAAAATTTATGAAAATTCGAGTTCGATGCCAGAAGGCGTAAGAAAGAATCCACTTGTAATTGACCATTCTCAGCATAATTTGGATTATATAAAATGTTGGAAATTGGTCTGCACCACCAATTTCACATTTCAACACATAAAAAATAAAATATAGTCTAAGCACCCATATATCCACTTCCTCAAATTTTGACACAAATTAATAAGAAAATAATATTATATAAAATGAAACAGAAAAAAGTATATAAGTACGTTGAACGTGGAGCTCTTGTTGTGGAGGTACTTGGTGGAGAATTTGGATATTGAGGATTTTTCTCGATGACTACTCACTGCATTCATTTGATAAATAAAAATAAATAAATAAATAATAAATGTTACCATCCTTGAACAATTACAAAAGTTAATATTTTCACATTATAATAATTATTTTTGCTTAAAAAATTACTTGCATAAACTAACTTTTCAACTAGTAATATAAATTAGGTTTAGATGTATATTCCTGAACGCAAAGAGAATACATGTGTTAATCTTGGCATTCTTCCTCGATTATAGCTTGCATGTATTTATTAAACATAAAATGTAAGTTGCCCAATACAACTAACAAACCCTTTTATGATTTTTTATCATTCTAATTTGTTTGTTAAATAATAATTTTCTAAAATAACATCGTACCCTTGTACTACGAGCTCTCACAGATCCTCTTGAAGGAATGGCGGCCCTATTAGAGTCTGCATTGTAGCCCTACTAATAGAGGAACCATAAAAGTAATAATAGCAATGATGAATTAGGGCAGTGGAGTTTTTTAATTGTGACTTTATATTAGTCACTTGATTGTAACTTTATAACTTTATATTATAAACAAAAATGATTCAAAAAAAAGAAGAGGAAGATGATACCTCTGAAGGTAATTTTTTGTCACGACCTGAGCCTACACTCTGGACGAGGTCGGCACTCGAGAACCATTGCTGGTCCCCAAGCGAACCCTCATCCTGACTGACTACAAGCAGAAGACTAACTCAAGCATACAAAATCTTAAAAACTGAATAAAATTCATGAAACTCAATTACAAAGCTTTAACTTAAATGAAAAACTCTGAAGAAAAATAAATTATTCAACTCGCCATAAAATAGGCAACTTAAGTCTTTAAAACATTTAACTAAATAAATGAACATACTTCTGAAACTCTACTATCTATCTATGAAGCCTTTAAATGAAAAGGATGGAAGTTGGGACAAGACCCATGACATAGGACAAGACCCACGACATCCTAACAAATGATATAACTAAAAAGTGAATGAAATCCTTCGGAAGCAAGGAGGCTCACCATAGCTAACTCGAACTCCATATGGTATCAACGAAGCTCCTGTTGATGATCCCAAATACCTGTATATGCATCATGAAAGGATGCAGGCCAAATGGCTCAGTACATGGAATGTATGAGCATGTAAGGGGAATTCTAAAGCATAACATAAGCTTGAAACTTGATTGAAAGGGAAACATACTTACCTCTTCTTAAACTTACTCAACTCAAGGAATACTTAAGGATACTCAAAACTACTCAAACTTACTCAACTCAGAAGTACTTAAGGATAAGATACTCAACTCAGTAATAAGGTTCTCAACTCAGGATACTCAAGTCATGATACTCAACTGGAAATACTCAACTCATGATACTCAAGGATAAAGCAATTGTAAAAGATGAAATATGTATGGAAAGTTGTAAAACTGTGGATAGCAACTCAATGTATTGAAAAATACAATAATACTCAATGTGTATATAAGAATACAATATAACTCTGTGGGAGTTTCTCTAACAGACAACTACCACTATGAGCCTCATTAATGATACAATGTCTTGCCCACGCTGCCAGCACTGTCCTATACTTTGTCGTCTTATAGAACGCCTTAACTAAGTGGATCCACTAGTCTATGCTAAAAACAACTAAGGAGTCATCTAAAAAGTACTGATCCTTTCTACCCATGATGGCTACATGGTTTATGGAGACTTGAGTTATTATGAACTCCCGTCCCCATATCGGTGCTCAATACTACTCCCAAAATACACTACAAGAAATGGTGAATTACATGGGGATTTTCCTGAGAATTAGTATGAAAATTTGTAGGAAAATAAGTTTCCTGCGGATTTTCATACTAATCCCTAGGAAAATCCCTATGTAATTCACATTTTTCCTGTAGTGATATACTCAACTCATATGTTTTAAAAACAAAACTCTTTCTATGGTATGAGATAATTACTCAAAAGTTAGCTTAAAAACTCTCTTGGAAATCTGTATTTCCTTTCTTGCTCAAATGTGAAAACATTTTAACTCTTGGGAATACTTAGTTCCCGTATAATCTTTGAAGAAATGAACTTTACTCTTACTCTTACTCAACTCAAATCTTAAGTCTTAAAACAAAGTTAAAATGTTTGTAAAATACATCTTAAAATATGGTTCATACCAAATTATGGTCGTAAACGACTCAATGCAAGGTTTTCAATAACCATAGATAGAAATAAATACTTGGAGCTCAAGAACTTTAATGATACTACTCATTTCAAGAATGCTCAACTCAGAGGATTCATGCGGAATTATGAGCATGAACTACTCAACTCAAGGACTCAAATATACTTCTCATCTCAAGACTGTTCGACTTATAGGGTTCATGCGGAATTATGGGCATGAACAATTCAACTCAAGGACTTCATGGGTTACATGTAATAGTCCCATGATTAGAAATATAATTTCACAGGGGATTATGAACTCAATACTCAAGACTTAAAACTTGAAGATACTATTTCTCTCAGAGGTACTCAACTTATGAAGTTCATGCGGAATTTATGGGCTTGAACGACTCGAATCAAGGGTCAAATATCAATAAGGAACTCATGTATACGAATCTTCTCTTTCTCATACTTATTTACTCAAATCTTAGTTCAAATCAATAGTTGATCTCAAAGGATTCACACTCGAACTCAAAGACTTTCTTGGACTCTACTGTTAACTCTCTCTTGAATATGAATTATGAATTCAAGAGTCATGGTTCATGATATGAAAAATCTAGGTGAAGTGTAGACTCGTGAATACATTCTCCTCACTCTCATGCTCACTTACTTGAGTCTTGAAACAAGTTACTAAAAGTTGTAGAAGACTCCACAAACGGACTTAAAGGAACTTTCTTAGAATGTTCGAAAGAATTCTCAAAACTTAACTCTTAGCTCTACCTTGAATTTGAATTATGAATTATGAATTCAAGGTTATGATAATGTTATGAATGATTTCTAGGTGTTTAGAAGTATTTTAGAGTGATTAAAATCAAAGGGAGTGAAGGTACACTTAAAAGGGACTCAAACGGGACAACTGACAAAATAGGAGTGGGGGAAGGCAACCCTGGCGCGTTCTGTGCGCGGGGCGCCAGCTCCAAACTTCAGAGGCTGTATATGGGTGCACTGCAGGGGTGACACCCCAGCCCCTTGGGTGCATCTGGTGCGCGCCGCCCCAGCCTCTCCCTCGGCCATGTTCGACAAAGTTTGCCTCTCATTTTCTGATCCTAAATCTCCTTTAATCGATTTCTTTTCTCAAGTTTTCCTTAGATTAAATTACCCAACCTAAGTACACACTAATCCACTCAAAACAACACTCGAAAAAATCACTTTCATCTCAAGAAATCATCAAAACCCCCACAAAATAAGATTTAGAATGAACTTCAAGAACACCTATCAAGAACTTAAATCTTTCAACTTTTGAGAGTGAAATTACGCTGAAAATAACATGTTTGGCGTGTGGGCGAACAAAACCAACACTATGGAAGCTTACATACCTCTTAGTAATCAAACCCATGGCGACAGTCCGCAATAACTCTCAAGAATTTCGACGAACGCTTCAATCCTTTCTCTTTTCTCGTCTTTTCTCTTCTTGAACTCTAAACTAAAACCTTAGGCATATATTAGGATTATAAAACTGAACCTACTAATATTATACCCTTAAAACATTACTAAAAATGAATTTAATCTGATTGGGTAAGGAAAAGACCAAACTACCCCTCTAATATCCGGTTAATGCTTTCCTTATCTAGACAGCCCAACTTTGAATGGACATATCTCCCTCATACGAACTCAAAACTGAGTAAACTCGGTGGCCTTAGAAATATAATTCATATATATTTCCTACGGTATCTTGTAGCACAACTAAATCATCCTGAGCTAGGTGTTATGGTCGTTTGAAGTCGACCCAAAACTCATACTTAAGCATAACCTGAAAAATCTCAAATTTTGCTATTTCCAATTTAGTTCTTTTTGGAACTCAAGGTGCTACATCTAGTGACCTAACCTTAATTTTTTGTTTAATTTCCTCTGTAAAATCCTACTCACAACGAAGGAAGGTTTGAGTCTCAGTTCAGAAAAAAATCTGGGGTGTTACAATATCTCCCCCTTGGGATCATTCGTCCTCAAATGACGACTTGACTGGGTATGGAATGGGGTAACTCTTAACAAGGTCTGATTCTAGTGGTACGCTTTCACTATATTCAAGTTGAACCCAAAACCTTAAGTTCGGGTTCTATACCTCTCTATAGGGAATCTCATCCCAAAACTATTCCTCTATACCACCATATTGGGCTCATATCAAGAATCACCTAATGTTTAACAACACCACATTCAAGCTTAGTACTCTAACAACTCCATGGACTCCTACTAACTATCTCCTTCGGAACCAACTAAGGGCTCTCATTTAAATATTTCTCATAGTAAAACCTCATTCTCTTGATCCTCTTCATTTATAACCTTAGACAGAATAATCATACCATCTTTATCACAATAGGATCATTAAAGCTTCTCTTTCTAACATTACTCCGTTACTAAAAAGACCTCTGAAAAGATCTCTCCCATACTCTTTTGAACCCATTACTATCTTATTCTTAACACTTGACTTGATTCCCAATCTTATCATCTCCCCCATAGGTCTAAAGCTGACACTTAAAGGCTATGGACCTATTCCATCAGCTCTAAACTGGTCTACATCTTCTTTTACTCTAACACTCGGGAGAATTTTATTTCATGACTACCGAACTCTCAATCGGCAGGTACTAAGACCTCTTTCTGTAATGACCCATAAAATGAATAAGTGAAACTAGAGCCTAACTAGTGTGTCTTTAAGTTTGGTGTGAGGTTTGAACTGGTTTGATGTTGTTCCGAGCTATGGTTGAGGGGTTTAGGGGTTAAACGTCAAGGTGTGACTCCCCAAGGACCACCTAAGGGTCCTTGAGGAGGACCGTAAAGCCTAACCTCCAAGACCCCAAGATCCCAAAAGCTGGAAATTTAGGGTGACCTACGGATGGGGTTCACGACCCGTAGGTATATGCTCCGTGGATGGCCTCCGTTGGTCAAGAACCCAAATGACCACCCCCATCCCCAGACCATGGACCACCAGTATGGTCCATAGGTCTAGGGTGTGAGTCACTGCCAGTTTTTCTGGTTTTGGCTCGGCCAACATAGGGGTCTACTGGTAAATTGTTTATTAATTGTTTTAAGTGTATGCACGGTTATTTTAAGTGTATCAAGATATTTTAAGAGTATTAAAACATGAAAAACCAATTTTTAGATTTCATTATTCAAATTCCCCAAATCAAAACCCCTCCCTCTCCAAATATCTTCTCTCTAGAACTCCATTGAAGACCAAGAGAAGAATAAGACTTAGGGCTTGAAGAGGAGGGCTAATTGAGTGGATTTTCATGAAATTCATCTATGAAGGTATGGTGATACTTCCTCTAGGGGTATCTTTCACCCCTAGAGTCCATTCGAAATCAAATTCAAAGTTTTCAAATTACTCAAAAACTCAATGTTTTTACTCAATCTCATGGGTTCTTTCAGCAAACATTTTCAAATGGTTTCTAATGACAAATTATGATTGTATTAGTGTTTAAATGATGATTTATGATTAAAATACTCTATGAACCCATGAATACTCTCAATTCCTAAATTGTCCCTTTATGAAGTGGGTTTGCTGATGATGAATGTATATGAATTGAATATGGTTGAATTTATTTGGATTATTAAAGTATATCATTACCCATTCCCTAATTGTAGTAAATTATTGGTGTGTTGGTTATTTGGAAGTATGACCCTTGAAAGGCAAGTTATGATCAATTACTTGTTGAATTAGAATTGTGAATTAGATGTTGATCCACTTGAAAGGTGGAGGTGTTGATTTACTATGTATGTGGTGGTATTGAATTGATGGATATATTCCTTGTATCTCTATATTTGAAGGATTTATATATGATCATCAATTGAAGGATATGCATGTGAAATCAATGAAAGTGTATAGTCATGTTTAGAATGCAATTGTGCTATTATTGAAAGGCTATTCTCAATTATGCACTTATATGAATGTTAATGATGAAATATGAAGGGTTCTCATATGTATTTTTGTATCTTTAATTGGTAAGCTTAAGGTATCATTTTCTTGTGTTGATGAATGTGACCTTGAATGTTGAATCTTGAGTTGGTAGGCTTAGGCACCCTCTTTTGTATAATAAATGTGTATTGACATGATGAATATGAATCGGTACACCTAATGTAGGTAGCCCTTTCATAGATGATTAATGAAGTATTCTAGGCCTTGTCTTGAATCGGTAGACCTAAGGTTGGTAACCCTTGCTTGATGAGTCTATGACCTATTCTAATGTTGTGTTTTGGGATCAGTAGGATAGTGGCACCCTTTCATGAATATTATTTTGATAAACCTTGAATCGGTAGATCTTATGGTGGTAGCCCTTTCATGTGTGAGATGATGAACCTTGAATCAGTAGGCCTAGGACACCTTTTCATGATGAATCAGTAGACTTATGACACCCTTTCAAGATGATTCAATGAGCTATCCTTAATGTACCTTGAATCGGTAGACCTAATGTTGGTGGCCCTTTCATGGGTAATGTACCTTGGGTCGGTAGGCCTAATGTTGGTGGCCCTCTCAAGTACAACAATGTAATGTGAACGAACTACTCTATGGGAATGGAGGCTAAGCACTAAGTGGATATGGCTAAGATGGTGACTCTCCCGATATTAGGCTAGAGTCCAATGAACATCTTTCTTATCCCATAACTATGTGCCTATATAAGATGCTTACTAGTTCTACCCTAGGCAAGTAGAACACATTTCTTCGGTGTGAGGTCATATGATACCAGATTCCATGATTTAGCTCTCATGGTCTATGTCGATTAATGCCTATTCCCATCATGTGAGATGTCTATTATAGTTTCTTGAGAGGTTCTATGAAGTATGGGTAGTAGTATGGGATGCTATCCATACATGGCACGAGTAGGCTTCAAGAGGCCTATAGTGAGTTCTCTAAGTCTTAATGACTAATGTATGAAAGTCTTCTAAAGGAAGTTATTGAAGAATGTTGACTCTTAAATGCTTAATGTGATGATGCATGCTATACTTGGGTTATATTATGACTTATTTCCCTTGTCATGTCTTATGAAATGTTATGTCTCTTATGTGTGGATATTGTGCAAAGGTGAAAAGGAAGGAATGGTAAGTTAACTTTTGGTGACCTTAATGTGGTTCCTTAGTGTGGATGGTAGTATGGGACATTATCCATACATTGCACAAGGTATAAAATGAGGGTTACTTGAGGTGAAGGTCTAAGGTGATGGTAATGGCTTACATGTTGATATTGTTCAAATGTGATGTTATGACTCGTATGATGGTTATACTTGTATTTGATGTCTCTTATGTTATTGTTCATGATATTTCTAAAAAGTGGCATAATGCATGGTTTCCAACCAAAATGTCCCTTTTAAAGCATGCTTTTACATGGTCATCATACTTAGTACATTTTTGTGTGCTAACCCATTCTTCTATGTTTTTACTACAAGTGTAGGTTACACCAAATGATTGCTTCTAGTTAGATTGACGTGCTTGGATTGAGATTTCCTCCAAGGTTAAAGTGGTATGTCCTCATAGATCGAGGACAAGAGTTTTTTTTTGAAGTTTCTTTCCTTTTTCATGTAATAGACAATTCTAGTCTTTTCAATTGTAAAGGATCGTGTCCCTATTTTTGTTCAAGATTGTGTCTAAGATGGCCATGTGAGATATAGACTTCCGCTTCCGTTTAAATGTTTTTGAATTTTAGATTATATGCTTTTAAGTAAAAAGTTTTAAATTCCGTACTATTTCTATTATCTATGCAATAAATGAGCTATGAGCCTTGTATAAGACCCCTTCGGGGTCGAGTACGCTGTGTCGCATTCGGGGTCTAGACTCGGGTTGTGACAAACATGGTATCACAGCATAAGATTTTGGAAATGGTTGTTAGGATTGATGTTTCACAAGCCACGTCTAGTAGAGTCTTGTTCATCGGTGTGCGGCGCGACACATCTATGAGTGAGAGGCTATAGCACGTTAGGAAGTTACACTTCTTTCATGATTCTTGAAGTCGTGCCTTAGAGTTTAGCTCTATAAGTGTCATTTTCCTAACCCTTCTCTTATGTTTATAGGATATGAATACAAGGTCTAACCCAAGAAGGATGGAAGAGGATTGTGAATGAGGGAGTTCCTTCCCAAGGTCTTCAAGGTGACCAAGTTCCTCTAGGCAATCAAGGAAATCAAGTTCCGGTGGATCCCTCGGCTATGAAAAATGAGAAAGTTAGGTCAGCTTTTTTTATGATGGCTCATGCCGTAACTACTTAATCCCAAGCTATGACAGCTCAAGGAAATAGGGGTGTTGAGGCTAATGTCAACCCCAATGTGAGTACTATGGCTTCTAGGTTGAGAGACTTTGTGAGGATGAATCCTCCGGTGTTTCTAGGTTCTAAGGTGGGAGAGGATCCCCAAGAGTTTTTGGATGAGATGTATAAGGTAGTTAATGCTATGGGGGTGACTTCTATTGAGAAAGCGGAACTTGCCGCCTATCAATTAAAATATGTGGCCCAAGTTTGGTTTACTCAATGGAAGGACAATTGGCCGGTTGGAGTGGGTCCCATTGAATGAGAGTTGTTTAAAGAAGCATTCCTTGGTAGGTTTTTCCCCTGTGAGAAAAGAGAGGTTAAGATGGAGGAGTTTATCAATCTTAGGCAAGGTAACATGAATGTGCACGAGTAATTATTGAAATTTACCCAATTGTCTAAGTATGCCCCATCTTTGGTGTCAAACCCTAGGGATGAGATGAGTTATTTTGTTACGGGAGTTTCCGACCTAGTTGAGGAAGAGTGTCATACGACAATGCTCCATGTTGATATGAACATTTCTAGGCTCATGGTTTATGCTCAATCTATTGAGGAATCCAAACTTAAGAGGAAGAATAAGGAGTTTAAGAGGTCTAGGCCTGATGAGCAAGGTCAACCTAGGTTCAAGAAGAGAGCTCCAAACCAAGATTTCTCAAGCACTCCTAGGGCTAACCAAGAGAAAGGAAGTGGGTCTCCACTTTCTAAACGTACTTGCACCAATTGTAGAAAGAGACATTATGAGAAGTGCCTAGCCGATACAAATGGATGCTATGGTTGTGGAAAGATTGATCATCAAGTGAAGGAGTGCCCTACCCTTGCGGCCAAAGGAAGAGAGGACAAACAAGATTCTCTTAATGGCCCAGATCCTAACGTTCCTAAGAAAAATTGTTTCTACGTGCTTCAAGCTAACAAGGACAAAGGAACTCATCCGGATGATGGCACCAGTAAGTGATGGTTTCTTATAGTTGAGAATGTCTTGTTAAGGTCCTTATGTTGTTTTCATGATTAGCCTTAGTTGGGTTTACTCCTAAGTGGGGGATAGTATGTGAATAGAAAGGTGGTTGAGAGTTTTGGTATCATTTCTCTTTTCTTCTATTCTCATTCAAGCTTGAGACCAAGAGTTCCTTGTAACTTGTTTCATGTTTTGGAGTCATGTGTTAAAGTGAGTTTCCATGGTCTCCTTATGTTATGCATGTTCTAGTTGAATTCTTGTTTATATGAGAAAATGAGTTTTCATGAATTATGTTCCTCATGTTGATGTGCATTTAGTATGAGTTGCCTATATGCTTCATGAGGTTGATTGTTGAACATGCCTAAATATGCTTTCATGAAGATATTGCATAAATTTCCTTTTGATGTTATAATGAGCATGTTATGAGATGGAGAAGGTAGTTCCTCCAATGAAATGAGAAATGATGAAGTTTTGATGCATAATGAGTTTGTAGATGTAGCTCCTACCTTTTTTGTGTTGCATTGAGCATGTTGATGTGGAGTTGGTGTTTCCTCCTAGTTATGTGCATTGTTTATGATGTTGCATGCATGATGGGATGCTAGTCTTGAGTCGTTATCTCCTTAATGTGTTTAAAGTGTCATTCGAGGACGAATGTTCCTAAGTGGGGGATAATGTAACGACCCGTAAAAGGAATAAGTGAAACTAGAGCCTAACTAGTATGTCTTTAAGTTTGGTGTGAGGTTTGAAGTGGTTTAATGTTGTTCTGCGCTATGGTTGAGGGGTTTAGGGGTTAAATGTCAAGGCACGACTCCCCAAGGACCACCCTAAGGGTCCTTGAGGAGGACCCTAAAGCCTAACCCCCGAGACCCCAAGATCCCTAAAAGCTGGAAATTTAGGGTGACCTACGGATGGGGTTCACGGCCCGTACGTCCATCCATCCTCCGTGGATGGCCTCCGTAGGTCAAGACCCCAAATGACCTTCCCCATCCCCAACCAACGGACCACCAGTACGGTCCGTTAATGGACTCACGGTCTGTAGGTCTAGGGCGTGAGTCACTGTCAGTTTTTCTGGTTTTGGCTCAACCAACCTACGGGTCTTTTGGTAAATTGTTTATTAATTGTTCTAAGTGTATGGACGGTTATTTTAAGTGTATTAAGATATTTTAAGAGTATTAAAACATTAAAACCCTATTTTTAGATTTCATTATTCAAATTCCCCAAATCAAAGCAACCCCTTCCTCTCCAAATATATTCTCTCTAGAACTCCATTGAAGACCAAAATAAGAAGAAGACTTAGGGCTTGAAGAGGAAGGCTAATTGAGTGTATTTTAGTGGAATTCATCTATTAAGGTATGGTGATCCTTCATCTAGGGGTAGCTTTCACCGCTAGAGTCCATTCCAAAGCAAATTCAAAGTTTTCAAGATTCTCAAAAACCCTAGGTTTTTACTCAATCTGATGGGTTCTTTCATCAAACGTTTTCAAATAAATTCTAATCACAAATTATGATTGTATTAGTTTTTAATTTATGATTTATGATGAAAATACTCTATGAACCCATGA
>NW_006239111.1:953723-955541 GCF_000226075.1 Solanum tuberosum | reverse complement strand
TTTTCTCTCAATTTCTAAATTGTGCCTTTATGAAGTGGGTTTGTTGATGATGAATGTATATGAATTGAATATGGTTGAATTTATTTGGATTATTAAAGTATATCATTACCCATTCCCTAATTGTAGTAAATTATTGGTGTGTTGGTTATTTGGAAGTATGACCCTTGAAAGGCAAGTTATGATCAATTACTTGTTGAATTAGAATTGTGAATTAGATGTTGATCCACTTGAAAGGTGGAGGTGTTTATTTACTATGTATGTGGTGGTATTGAATTGATGGATATCTTCCTTGTATCTCTATATTTGAAGGATTTATATATGATCATCAATTGAAGGATATGCATGTGAAATCAATGAAAGTGTATAGTCATGTTTAGAATGCAATTGTGCTATTATTGAAAGGCTATTCTCAATTATGCACTTATGAATGTTAATGATGAAATATGAAGGGTTCTCATATGTATTTTTGTATCTTTAATTGGTAAGCTTAAGGTATCATTTTCTTGTGTTGATGAATGTGACCTTGAATGTTGAATCTTGAGTTGGTAGGCTTAGGCACCCTCTCTTGTATAATGAATGTGTATTGGCATGTTGAATATGAATCGGTAGACCTAACGTAGGTTGCCCTTTCATAAATGATTAATGAAGTATTCTAGGCCTTGTCTTGAATCGGTAGACCTAAGGTTGGTAACCCTTGCTTGATGAGTCTATGGCCTATTCTAATGTTTTGTTTTGGGGTCGGTAAGCTAGTGGCACCCTTCCATGAATGTTATTTTGATAAACCTTGAATCGGTAGACTTTATGGTGGTAGCCCTTTCATGAGTGAGATGATGAACCTTGAATCAATAGGCTTATGACATCCTTTCAAGATGATTCAATGAGCTATCCTTAATGTACCTTGAATCAGTAGACCTAATGTCGGTGGCCCTTTCATGGGTAATGTACCTTGGGTCGGTAGGCCTAATGTTGGTGGCCCTCTCAAGTACAACAATATAATGTGAATGAACTACTCTGTGGGAATGAAAGCTAAGCACCGAGTGGATATGGCTAAGATGGTGACTCTCCCAATGTTAGGCTAGAGTCCAATGAACATCTTTCTTATCCCATAACTATGTTCCTACATAGGATGCTTACTAGTTCTACCCTAGGCAAGTGGAACACCTTTCTTCGGTGTGGGGTCATATGACACCGGATTCCATGATTTAGCTCTCATGGTCTATGTTGCTTAATGCCTATTCCCATCATGAGATGTGCATTATAGTTTCTTGAGAGGTTCTATGAAGTATGGGTAGTAGTATGGGATGCTATCCATATATGGCACGAGTAGGCTTCAAGAGGCCTATAGTGAGTTCTCTAAGTCTTAATGACTAATGTATGAAAGTCCTCTAAAGGAAGTTATTGAAGAATGTCGACACTTAAATGCTTAATGTGATGATGCATGCTATACTTGGGTTATATCATGAGTTATTTTTCCGTGTCATGTCTTATGAAATGTTATGTCTCTTATGTGTGGAAATTGTGCAAAGGTGAAAATGAAGGAATGGCAAGTTCACTTTTGGTGACCTTAATGTGGTGCCTTAGTGTGGATGGTGGTATGGGATGCTATCCACACATTGCACAAGGTATAGCATGAGGGTTATTTGAGGTGAAGGTCTAAGGTGAAGGTAATGGCTTACATGTTGAAAATGTTCAGATGTGATGTTATGACTCGTATGATGGTTATACTTGTATTTGATGACTATTATGCTATTGTTCATGATATTTCTAAAAAGTGGCATAATGCATGGTTTCCAACCAAAATGTCCCTTTTAAAGCATG